>NC_083379.1:36014230-36325576 GCF_031755915.1 Ziziphus jujuba | reverse complement strand
GCTATTTGATTCCCTTCTTGTAAAGCATGACAAAATGGAAACTTCTCAGTTTTTCTATCATTGAACTCAAATCAACTATGAATTCCATATGAATCCAACAGACCACCAAAATTGAATCCTCCAACTGGTTTAGTCTAGTCAAACCGATGACTGCATTAACCTTTGGAAATCTGTGTCCTACATTTTCCAGGAACAGAATGCTATAAGCTGCATCTATTAACTCCTAAGCTGTCAGTTTCTGAAGACATAGTTCTAAATTTTCTTGACACTAATTTTTGGAGGAAGGGCTTTGATCTCACACATTGAAATGCTAAAAAGTATAAAACAACAAAATTTATTAATGACCAAAAAAGTTTTTTGAGTCTGGTAAAACTTGTAATTACAATACTCTATCGAGGCGCTAAAAGAGTTACAGTAATTTCATTGGTGGCAGAGTTTTCGTTCTTGCTCGATGAAGAATCTGAAACAGCTTCTTTATTAATTGCGAAACCAGGTTGTTTGGGCTGAGGCAAGGCACTATCACTGTCCAACATAACAACCACATGTGACATTTTTGGCCTGTCTTCAGGGTGCTCTTGTACACACAACAGGCCAATATGAATGCAGCGCAGTACCAGGGAAAGCTCGCTCGACTCCTTAAGCAATGGGTCAATGATTTCCAATGGTTGGCCTTCTTTCCATAATTTCCATGCCTAAAACATTTCCAAGTCCAATTTCTCAAAAAAATGATAAAAAAAACCATTGACCTTTAGGATGATCTCAAACAACAAAAAATTTTGGTACTTACATATCCAATAAGGTTAAGAGTGTGGTTTAGGTGATAGAACCCTCTATTTCTTTTTCCACTTATAATCTCCAACAGTAAAATACCATAGCTAAAGACATCGGATTTCACTGAGAATAACCCATCTATGGCATACTCGGGTGCCATGTAACCACTGCAAAAACATCACTGTGAACAAAACTTGGATATATTTTAAGATGAAAAAGTTGGAGAAGAAAGCATTAAAAATGAAACACTCACTATGTTCCAACCACTCTTCTTGTATTTGCTTCACTTTCATCTCCACCAAAACATCTAGCCATACCAAAGTCTGAAATCTTTGGATTCAAATCGTTATCGAGTAAAACATTACTTGCTTTGAGATCTCTATGTATAATCCTCAATCTTGAATCTTGATGGAGATATAAAAGCCCCCTAGCAATTCCACAGACAATTTGGAAGCGCTTGGACCAATCTAACAGTTGACGTTTTGTTTGATCTGAAAAAGAGCCAATTCAAATTAATCCAATATGTCTCAATTGAATTCTCATATATATACAACAACATTGATCTTCTCAGTATTATTCTTTCTACATATGTAACGATTATATGGAACACATACCAAAAATGAAGCCGTCCAAGCTTCTGTTGGGCATGTATTCATAAATCAGAATTTTTTCTTCCCCTTGAAAGCAACAACCAAGAAGCTTTACTAGATTACGGTGTTGTAGTTTTGCAATCAGAATAATTTCATTTTTTAATTCGTTCAGTCCTTGTCCTGAAGTCCTAGAAAGCCTCTTTACAGCGATTTCTTGCCCATCTTCTAGTGTTCCCTGAACATATTTTGAATAAAGACCAAGATATATTCTAACTAACATTAGTACTGCTTTGGACAATTATTTTGAGCATGTTGTGGATTTACCTTGTAAACAGGTCCGAAACCGCCTTCCCCGAGCTTATTGTCGTTTGAGAAGTTGCCAGTGGCCTTGATAATCTTATCTATGTCGAAGGATAGCACATCCAGGTTTTCTGCATGGTTTTCATTGCTGTAATTGTTTATTATTGGACTAGGCCCTGCATTGTCTAGAGAAGAAAGAATTAAAAAAAAAAAAAAAAAAAATGTGATTTCGCGTTAAGGAAAACGGAAACATAATTAAGTTGATTTGACGTGGAAGCTTAATGCCTAATTCGAATTTCGTAAACGTGGCTGAATCTAAGCTTTTTTAACTATCAAAAATGACAGGTTCAGAACTTCAGAGTACTTAAAGACTTTTACCTTGTAACATTTTCCTCGCTTTGACTTTGCGGACGTAACAAGCAAGACAGAACAACCCACAGACCACAGCAAAGACGGCCAAAACTATCACAGCTATTTTCACTTTGCGCCCATTATTTCCACCTTCACATTTAATTTTTGCACAGCATATAGAAGTATCATTAATTATATCATCGACAGCTTCAAGAAAATTAATTTTAAAAAAAAAAAAAAAAAAAAAAAAAGCTGCAAATAATTCTAATGAAAACAGAGCTATTATGCTTAAGAAATGGAAAATAAAGATCACATACCTAACTCTGAAGAGTGCATTCGAATATATAGATCTTGCCCACCTTCTTCAAACTCTCTAACATCAAGCAAGTCCCCAAACCACATAACACATCCACTTCCTTTTCCTCTAATGTCAGAATTTGTATAAGCAGTACAAGAACAATTGCTCAAGCACTTTGCCTCGCATTCCTTGAGACTCAAACTTTGATTCACCCAAGTATGTGCGGTATCTGGCAATTTCAAGCCGCGGAATTTGACAAACCCAGATGAATCTTTGTTATTGCAATCGAAAGGTTTATTCCTTTCACATCCTTGAGACCAGTCATTCGAGTTTCCTTTCCTCCTGAAACCCTTTAAACATTGGCAGACAGGGACTTCCCAGAGGATACAGTTCCCATAGGCACCACAAACAGCAAACTTGTCACATGTATCTCTTGGGATCGATTGAAACACATACCAACTTTTCGTGATAGAATTCCAAGCATGCCGTTCCCGGATATATCCATTGGTCTGGTTGGCAACGATCCTTGATTTCACAGATTCATTTCTGAGATGAAAGATGTAGTAGACTTCATCTTTGTTGGCAATATATTGATAGCTGTATAAGTCGTTGGGTTTCAACTCCGGCGCTCCACTGAATCGAAGACCATTCCATGGACCGTTCCGATAGTACTTTTCCGAATCTACCCACATGATAGAATCAGGGTAGTCATAAAGCGTTATCTCCCAAGAGAAATCTCCAGGAGAAGGATCATCTACGCTCTTCCATGACAATATTTTGCGTTCGAGACCAGTCCTCAAGTCCCATCCAAGCTTCATACCTGGTAATAAAGTATCAGTAGGATAATCAAAACTCTGCCACAGATAGCTCTCTTCTGAATTCTCATCATCTTTCTCATCTCTTACTATTAGATTTCCACTATCCAAAAGCTGTAATACTGGAGCCTGGACAGATCTAGTTTGCTTTGCCGACCAGACAACACTACTATTCTGCCCGAGAAGGACAAGATGGCCCGTCCTGTTAATCATCAAAGTCCCCGAAGAGTCGTTGATTGGATTCTGCCGGTTAGCCACCCAAACAACAGTATGAACTGGAATATCCTTGTACCAAATTCCGACATACCTCTTTGTGGAACTACCTGGACTGAAGAAACCCAGTTCGAATTTTCCATATTTGGAAACCAAGGTGCTGTTTTTGGTGTCAATGATGGTCTGGGTTCCAGAAATGGAGTCAAGGGCTGTGGAAGACTGAGAGAAGGAAAATAGAATGATGGTCGTGATCAAAGATGTTTTTGAGAGAAAGTAACCCCATTTTTTTGTTTCTGTCATTTGCAGGAATCGAGCACTTACAATAGCTTAAAAGAATATTGAATGCACCAGGCTTAGACTTTGAAGCATACTGCGACAGGTCATAGAAAGAGAGAGTTGATGTCGATAATTGATTGGCTCAAGCTTCTACATTTCAATGGTGAACCAGAAATTTCCTATACAAATATGCCAATTTGTCAAACTGACTTTATGTGTTGATGTTCAATTAAATCCGCGGGGAGTCACGACTTTCGTTTCGTGCAAGAAATTATGGTCAATGACTCAATAGATTGGGGAAAACGGAAAAAGGATGCACTGAGAGAAAATTTTTGTTTGGACTTGGGAGTCATTTGCTGAAAGTTTCGTTGTCTACTTCCTTCGTGCGGGTCAGTTTGCCTCCGCCACTCAAATAGTCGATTTTCTTTAAATTATTATTAACCAGCCTACAGAAAGGGATTTAATAATTGACAATACACTGGCCGAATTGGTGGGACCCCAAAAGATTTTTTTTTTTTTTTTTTTTTGTTTTTTTGAAGAGAGGACCCCAATAGATGACAAAGCACGTTAGACCCGTCAATTACTTACAATTAAATATCCCACCCTACAAGTTGTTCATATATATATATATATATATATATGTATGAACAATCTATCACAATCCCTCTCATCAGTTCCTTACTCTCTCTTTATATTTTTATTGTTTTACTTATTTTTTCAATTTAATCATTAAAATATTTATTTATTATTGACTTGGATGACTTTGGATATGTAGGAGCTAATACAAAATTGTAGGGGAATAAAATGCAAAAATTTTAAAATTGAACAGAGAATTGGAGCCAAAAATCCAAAACTTTTTTGTTTCTAAATTAGGTAACTTAATTAATTTTTTTATAGTCAATGTTATAACTAAAAAATGGGAATTTCATTTAGATGAGGATTAAACTTTTAATCTAAAACAGTATTATGATAGTTTTTATTATTGAATCAAATCTACAAATATGATATAATTTAATTTTTTTTTTTATGAAACCATGTTTTTAATTAATGATATAATTTTATTTTTTTAATCTCTTATGTAAAAGGAATGTTATGTGTACCAAATTAGTAAATGACTAAATATCCATTGCCCCATAAATTATTAATTAAATTTGTGATGGTAAATTTAATTTATTTATTATAGATATCTGCTGGTAGGAGCACAACACCAGAATTATACCTCCATCGCAAGCATGACACCACTAATAAGGTGGAGGCACAGGCGAACATATTTGGGTTGACCGTTAAGTGGACCAGGCTGGCACAACATGGCCCACTTTTACACTTCTCGAGGCAAAGTTATAAACAGATTGGGACAGAAACGATGAAATAAATTAATACAATGGATTAAAATTCTTCATCGTATCCCAGAATACGTTTATTTAATCACTTATTTATTATTTTGCTTATAAAAACTTTAAAAAAGTTATACGTATAATGTAATTTATAACAATTAACGATACCGATAGATACATATATGTTTATTCAAGTATTAATTTGTTAAAATAATTATAATATTTTGTTATTTAGGTTAAACAAGACAATCCATTTAACATGAACATTAAACAAAGGCATAACAGGGTCGATAGATCGCGTTGACAGTTAACGGGTTGACATGGATACAAATTATTAATATGAATTGTATCCTATTGAAATGTTTAAGCATCATTTTTAAAATAATAATAATTATACAATGACAAATAAAAAAACACAAAACTAATCCTAAAAGAATTCCTACGTAGACTGACGCATACCCACTTACGGGGCGGTGGCCTCTTCAAAAATCATTTTCTTTTTTTCCTCGCATATATACTTTTTTAATGCTTTGTATATATGGGCAAATTTCATCTCGATGCTCTTTAAGTACATTTGGAATCCATATTTTCAAAAATTATTATTAATTTTTTTTTATTTTTTAGATCTATCAATATATATATATATATTAATCAATTAATTCATATTAATTTTATAGTTAAAGATTAAATAAATAGTAAAAATTAATATTTTATAATTATATAATACTAAAAATATATATAAATATATTTTTAATATTATATAAATATATATAAATTGAAAGGATATAAATAAAATGAATGATACTATATACACCATAAAACATGCTAGTTACACTGCTATCTATCTACCTCTACTTTAAAATTTATTTTTGCTAGCTAATTGTACATATTTTATTTTTAATAACTTAAAATTAAATGTACATACACTACAGCTGATAATATTTCTTAGTACCCTTAATGAAATAAAACAATAAAATAAATAAAAAACAATTTTTCTCTTCTTGCTTTTATGAATCTACAGATGAAAACCACGCCTTTTTTTTCTTCTTTTTCCTTCCTCTTATGAAACTAGAGATGAAAACACGTCTTTTTATTATTATTATTTTTTTCTTCCTTCCTCTTCTGAAACTATGTATGATCTATGATTTCTAGAAAACTTTAGAGCAGACAAAAAAGAGATCGAATAAAATTTGAAAAAAAAAAAAAAAAAATTTCCCCCATCCAATCCCAAACTGCAAACCTTAACCATATTAGTTTCAGTGGCTGCTCTTTTTAACTCGACCACTTATAGCGCCCTCCATTACATAAAAGTTTTGCTAGCTAAGCTCTTAAGAGCTTAGAAGAACATTGTTATGTACAAGGCGTAGCCCTTGAAGCATATCGCAACAGGTTGTATAATATTACTGTAATAAAAAGAATTGAAAGAGGGAGTTGATGTTGATAATTGATTGGCTCAAGCTTCTAGATTTCAATAATGAGCCAGAAATTTCCTATACAAATATACCAATTTGTCAAACTTTATATGTTGATGTTCAATTAAAGCAGCGGGTCACGACTTTCGTTTCGTATAAGAATTTCTGGTTAAGGACTCAATAGATGGGGGAAAACGGAAAAAGGATATACTGATAGAAAATTTTGTTTGGACTCATTTGCCATAAGTTTCGTTGTCTTCTTACTTAGAGCTGGTCAGTCTTCTTCCAATCGATTTTCTTGAACTTAACCAGCCTACAGAAAGGGGTTTAATAATTGATAATACACTGGCTAAATTGGTTGGGACCCGAAAAGATTTGTTATTTTAGTTTCTTTCAAGCAAGGGACCCAGTAGACAACAAAGAATATTAGACGTGTCAATTACTTGCAATTAAATATTCTACATATTGTTGAGATTTATATATATATATATACACACACACATAGTTGATAAGGTAAGGAATTTATGAAGCAAATGCGATACAGAAGTAGTTCTAAGCAGCACCTAAGAAGTAGGAGAGAGCATCAACAATTATGATTTTTATGATCATCTGATCTGAATAGCTGTCTCTCACTTACTCTGTCAATCCTTTACCGTATATATATATATATATATATATATTTATGGTAAACATTGTGTATACATATATTTTTTATTATTTTATTAATTTTTCAATTAATCATTAAACATATATTTATGATTTAGATGTTTTTGTTTGTTTGTTGTCATATTTGTGTTTATTTTTAAAAAGTTTAGGTTTTTTCACCAATATTCTCTTTATCTCTCTTGTAATTTTAACATTTCTATACTTTACTATTAATTTGCAACTATATTCTCTGAAATTTATAAATGTTGGAACACAAATCCAAGAATTTGATATTGTGACTTTTTAACTGTAAAAATGTGTATGCACATGTACGTGAAAGAGATTCTTCTCTTTTCTGAATAGATGTATAATTAAAGTGAAAATTTTGTTTGGATTATTACAATATAGCAGTTGAAAAGTTACAGTGAAGGTTTCAGATTGATGCCATATACTATTTAAAAACTTTGCATACGTAGGTGATAATACAAAACTGTAAGGGGTAAAATGCAAAAATATTAAAATTTAAGAGAGAATTGGTGCCAAAAATCCGAAACTTCTTCGTTTCTAAATTATGTAATTTAATTAAATTTTTTATAGTCAACATTATAACTAGAAAATGGGGATTAAATTTAAAATGTAAGAGAGGATTCATGCCAAAAATCCAAAACTTTTTTGTTTCTAAATTATGTACTTTAATTATTTTTTTTTTATAGTCAACGTTATAACTGGAAAATGGAGATTTCATTTAGAGGAAAGATAAAATCTTGATCATAAAGCAGTATTATGATGATATTTACTATTGAATCAAATTTATAAATATTATATAAAAGAATTAATTGTATTACCGTTTGAATTTTATACAATCTCATTATTGATTTACATTTTTATTCTCATTTAGAATTACTATTAAAAATATTTATTAACTAAATTTACTTAAATAATTTCTTTATACAATCTTATTCTTCTTCTTAAATAATATGTTACATATATCCATCTAACTTATACTTTATTAAAAATTAGAATTGCAGATATAATAATTATTAACAAATTATGAAAGTCCAAAAATATGAAACAGTAAAATATATTTAGCTTTTTTTTCTTCTTCTTTTTTTCATCTTGTGATGATATATTTAGCTTTTTCTTCTTCTTCTTTTTTTCATCTTATGATGATTACTTTATTTTGGATTATTTTTTCTATCATGTACCAATAGCAAGGTCAGCTTATATTTGATTCTGGTATGTCAAAATTCATCTTTTATTTGAAAGTTTAAAACTGAATATTTTTTTAATTGTTCAGAAGCATCCATCCAAACTTTATCAAGATGCTCAGCTTTTATTTGTCAAGCATTATATATATATATATATATATATATACACATAGATATTAAATACCTTACGTTATGAAACATGCCAAGTTTTTTTTTTTCATCATTGATAGTTTATATCTAATTGAATATAAAAAAATGTGCAGGATGAAAAAGATATAGATAATGGAAGTGTTGGATTATATTAATATTTACATTGACAATATTTTTGTTACCTTTATTGTTGCTATAGTTGTTCATGGTACCATAATGTCCAATGCTACTAGTTGTTGATAAATAGTTTAAACATCGTCAAATGCGCACCTAAGGATGGGAACTACCATATGCTTTCCAAATAAAAGCTTTTAAGGACTTAATTTCAGATTATGTAGCCACTCATAAAACAATAGATTTAGACAGTCTATAGTCTTGAATAAATTAATTTGCAATTATGATAAGAAACAAAATCTCAAAATGATTTTTTGTACTTTTATTTTTGGTGATTGATATAAAGCTGGTCCCTTATAGTTTTGCATTTTTATTTCTAAATAAAATTAGGATATTTAATATCTTTAAATTTCATTTGAACATTTACAATTGAGCAGTTTTAACATGTTCAAAAGTATATAAACAAATTTTTTAATAATGTACGAAAGTTTATGATTTGAAAATCGAAAAATATACCCATGTAAAATTGCATGTTCAGAAGTGTACGGCTAAACAAAAGGATAATGTTCAAAAGTTCACAACCAAACATCTGAAATGCGTACAGAAGTTTATGATCAAACGGTCCAATATAATAAGTTATAATTTTGAAGATGTTCAAATGTATGTATACAAACGAATATTTTAATGCAGTACAAAAGTTTATGACCGAACATCTAAAAATGTATCCATATGGAATTGCATGCTCAAAAGTATACAACTAAACAAAATGATAACGTTCAAAAGTTCACAATCGAACATCTACAAATTTATTACTAAACGCTTCAAAATAACAAATTATAATTTTAAAAATATTCAAAAATGAAAATAAACCCTAATTCAAACCAGAAAGAAGAAAAAAAATTATTTTATTGAAATTAATTTTAAAGGGATTGTATATATATTTATTTTAGAATTGTAAAAATAATTTTTATTTAAAAAAAAATATATAATTTTGAAATTGTATGAATTAGAAATATTTTATAAATAAATAATATTGTATTAAATAATTTTATAATTTTTTATACATTTAAGTACTAGTATATAAAGAATATAAAAAATAAAAGTGTAAGAAATCATTTTGAAATTGTAAAAAGAATATTCCTTATATAATTTAATAATATTTTTTATGAAACTATGTGCTTGATTAAAAATGGTACAATTTTTTTTTTGTTTTTGGGTCTTTTTATGTAAATGTAATGCACTATATTAGTAAATAATTAAATACCCACTGCCTCTAAATTTGTGATAGTGAATTTAATTTATTTGTTAATTAAACATGCCATCACAGGCCTGACACCATTAATAACGGACAGGTGGAGCCACAGGCGAACATAAATGGGTTGACCATTAAATGGACCAGGCTGGCGCAACATGACCCACTTTTACTTCCCTAAGTAAAGTTATAAACGGATTGGCAAAGAAACGATGGAATAAATTAATACAATAATTAAAATTTTTCATCGAATCCTAAAACTTGCATATTTAATCAATTATTTATTATTTTGCTTATAAAATTCTTAACAAAGTTATCCGTATAATGTACTTAATAAAAATTAGACTAGTATAAAAATTAAAGATAATGATAGATACATACGTTTTTTCAAGTATTAAATTGTTAACATAATTATAATATTGTATCATTTAGGTTAAACAAGAATATCCATGAACATTAAACAAATGGCATACTAGATTCGATGGTAACGGGTGGACATGAATACAATTTATTAACATGAATTGCATCCTAACAAAATGTTTAAGCATCGTTTTTAAAATAATAATAATAAAAAAAAACAATAATATAACGATGAAATAAAAAAACACAAAACAAATCCTACGTACAGTTCACCAAAAAAAAAAAAAAAAACAAATCTTACGTAGACTGACGCAGACCCAAGTAAGGGGCGGCGGCCTGCTCCAAAAGCTTCGTTTTTGTTACATATTTATTTGTTTAACGCTTAGTATATATGGGCAAACTTCATCTACATTCTTTAACTTTATTATAAATGCGTTTAGAATATATATTTTTTAAAAATTATTATTAATTTTTAATATCTATCAAAATATATTTATTTTTCAATTAGCTTATATTAATTTTGTAGTTAAAAATCAAAAGAATATTACAATTTAAAATTTTATAATTGGAAAATATTATAAAAATATAAATATAGCCTTTAACGATTAAAATTAATTAATACAACTGATAAATAGAATTTTTTAAAAACAATGATTTTCAAAAATAGTAATTATTATAAAACTGAAAAAATTTAAATAAAATGAATGACTCTATACATATTACATAATATGCTAATAGCATTTCAATTTATACATATCCATTTTAAAATTTATTTTTGTTAAATACATTAATAATTTGTATCTATCTTATTTTTAGTGACTTAAAATTAAATATTAAACGCACATATACTACAACTCATTTATTTCTTAATGCCTTAATGAAATAAGACAATAAAATAAAAATAAAAAAGAAATTTTTTTCTTCTCACTCTTATGAAACTGCATATGGAAACCATGCCCTTTTTTTTTTTTTTTTTCTCTCCTTTTCTGAAGCTATATTTGATCTATAGTTTCCAAAAAAATTTAAAAGGGATAAATAAATATTGAATAAAATAAAAAAAGAGGTTTTGTTTTCCTTTTTTTTTTTTTTTTGGTCCCATCCCAAATTGCCAACCTAGACATGGTCTATGTCAGTTTCACTCTTTTAACTTCACCACTTGTGGAGGCCCTTCATTCCATAAAATTTTGCAAAATAAGAAACCACTTTCTCTCTTTGATGAAAGTAAGAACCTCCCTTCTCTTTGTCCTTTTCTCCATCCATCTCTTTTCTTTAATTTATTTTTCCTTATTATTTTCTTCTTTCATTCTACATATCCTCTACATGTTGCTTTTTTTTTTTCAACGAATTAGAACCCTATCCACATTAGCTTTTTCTGTATATAGGAGTTTGTAAAGTGGAAGTAAAGAAGGTTAAAAAGGAGAACCCATTGAAAAAATAAATAAGCAAATAAAATTTACCTAAAAAATTATACATAATCATCAGTTAATTCTATTGTGAACAAAATTTATTGGAAAGCAATTTTTAATAGATATTATTTATTAAGTAGATAGTTTCATATCCCATACTACAAAGACTGCATTTCAATTTTGATAGAATTATTGGAAATCTTCTTGTCATAATCACTTAATTTATATTTTTTTAAATCATTATTATAATTAAGATTTATTTTTTCTTATATTTTATAAAAGACAATATAGATCTAATTGTAACCAGTATGTTGTTGTAGTATATCTAATAAATTTTTTTTTTGAATATTTAAAACTATTTAAAACATTTTCTTCATAAACATTGTTGAAACACTAATAAAATTATTAAAATTGTAGTACAACTATCATAAATAGAACTGCCCAAGTGAAATTCTCCCCCTTTATATATTAACAGTTTTGCCATTGAAATGAAAGATGTTCAATCTCATCTTTTATAGGGAAATTTGGCTGCTTCAATTATCATTACTTTGCCCCACAATAGAAAAACATCACTTTTCCCAAATAATTGAAACTATGTCCATATGAAAACTTGAAGTACCCTTTGCCTTCTTTAAAACCTGTTCAGATTCAAACTCCCTCTTTTAAACCTGTACAGAGTGAGAATCTCTCTTTTCCTTCTCCCACTCTCTCCAAATCAATCTCTATCAATTTCTCCTCTTTTCTTTTTTTTGGGTAATATATTAATTTCTCCTCCTGAGAGAAGAAAAACTGTCTGAAAAATGGTTCTACCAGATTAGTTGGTATGTGATATGTTAAAAAATTATCACATCAGCTCACTTTTCGAATCCCTTTTCATTTATTTTTTCTCTTGAAAACATGAACTTTTTGCACACCATTTTTTCTTCCACCTTTTTGACTTTTATTCCCTTCCATGGCGTAAATTACCAACCGCTTTGACCCCCGCAGCTATAGATCAGTAAAGTTCCAGCCTTTTCAAATTGAACCATCTATGGACTTGCCGTCCTTCAATTTTGGATATATCATTTCCATTCTTCTAGGTTTTAGATAGGTGCACAGAGGATGTATATGCGTCCACTACCATCATATCTTTATATCTCCATTCTTCCATGTTTAAAATATTCCATGGTGGTTTTAACCCATAAAAAATGTTGGAGCTCTCTTTCTAAGAGGCTCATTTTCTCTCTCTAATACCTTTTTCAATGGAGTTTGGTAATATTTTTACAATTTTATATAGAGCATGATCTTATTTATTCATTTTAATCATTACGGTTTTATTCTCAAGCCCTTTTCATAAAGAAGATGGAAAGGAAAGGGGAGGAATTGTAACCCATGCAGAAGGCTCCTTGGAAAAGGTTTTACACTTTCAAAAAATATTAATAATAAAATAAAATGGTGAAATCAAGAGGTAATTCAAAACCCCCACCCCCCTCTTTTTCCACTAAATATATATATATTTTAAAGTAAAACACTTAAAATATTTACTTATAATTATAATTCTAGTAACTTCTAATCAAATAAATAAAATGAACTTAATTCCTTCTGATAATATATTTTTCTTATAATCGTGCCATTGATCATATATTTTTCAATTTGATATTTGATTAAATTTTTTAGATAGTTGGTACTAGTGATTAGTGAAAAAACTATAATTAACTTATATAAATAATTTTTTGCAACTATAATATTAACATTTATTAAATACTGGAATTGTGAAAGTAGGGAATACTAGTTTAAATAATATGTTGCAAATTAGTTTAAATAATATGTTCTATGTATTTTTTTTTCATCTATTTTTTTATATAGTATTTTTACTCCACATTTATATTTTTTTCTTTTTTATATCATAATAAAATATGATATATATGTTATAATTATTCATATTAAATACCATATGTGAACAATAAAATGTCTATATTATAAAAATATATATATTTTCTCCTACTTTTTAGGCCCCCTATTGGTTGAAATCCCAAATAACAATGGTGAAACCTTGATGAGCCCTATTGGTGGAATCCACAAACACTTTTTGTGGGATGGGGCTACGTGATGAAAGGGGGACTGTCTGTCGTGGGAGTCCAGTGGGCACGTTGGGAGCTAAAATTGCACGGTCCTGGTTTTGTGCCTACACACTCAACTTTCACATCACGTAGGTCCTGTATAAGTTTTATGTCTAGGAAATTGATAAGTTTTGGTTGATAGGATTTTTTAAGCCACGTTGGATTAATCATTTTCATTAAATGTCTATTTAGTATAACTTATAAAATTAAATTTTTTTTACATAAATTTTTTTTAATAAAAATTTAATTAAAAAATTAATATATATTTAAAGTAAATAAAAACTGTATTAAATATTTATTGGAATTTTTTTATATAAACTAAAAAAAAAAATTTTTTTAGAGAAGTTTAAATAGAACCAGAATCAACCACAATTGTAGGTTGAAATTCTTTTTTAGGTTAAAAAATTTTGAAAAATCTTAAAAAAGCCAAAATTTTAGTTAAACTTTTTTTAGGTTGGAGCGTCCTCTTTAGGTTGTGTTTGGCATGCAATGTATAGAACCAGAGGGGATAAAATCATCTTTCTCCTTTGTTTGGTGCTACCTATCCGTCCTCTTAAAATATTCGGACCCACCAACGTCTCCCTTCCAGAATCAGATTTCAAATCCTCAACAAGAGCATGGGTTGGTTAATATTATCTTGGAAGGAGATGATAAAGGTTCGTTCATCTACAAAGGTCAGTTCCATACCAAGATCATTTTTTACCATCATACCAACGCGTACTGCTTATTAAGAGCCGCAGTCTACATGCACACCATTTTGCCCTCACTTTTGTTGCCGCCAAGTTTGTACAACAATTGCAACAAAGCAAATAATTTCATTTATTTCTTGGATTTGGATTCTTAAACTTATAAAATATATTTTCACTTTTTACCCATTTTGGTTGATGGTCTTTTTACCCATTTTGGTTGATGATCGTGAATGGGACGCAAAAAGGTAAAGATATTTTTTTATATGCTTGTTGAATTTGAAATATGGGTGTTGAAAAAGCAACATTTTATAGAAGGTCAAATGTGGGTGTTGTCATGGTAATGATTGAAGAAGAAACCCAATAATTTTTCTTATTTCGTTTTCTTTGATTTATTTTTATCGATTATTTTAAGTTTTTTATATGGTCAATTCAGTCTCTTTCAACAATTAATTTTTAAAGAATATTATTCTATTCAATACCTTCTAGTTTTGAAATGTGCCAAACATGTGATAGTATGTATTAATTTTATTCAATTCAATTTAATATTCTGTGTGCTTTTGAAATTTACACTATTTGTAAAATTTTAATCTCACACTTAAAGTATGGGTAAGCATTCCTTTGATTCGATCTGTTTTTGATCACTTCTTTACAACCAAACCAAACTTTAACCATTTCGAAAAGCTAAATCAAAACAAATTGACAAATTTGATTTGGTTTAAGTTTTAGCCCATTATAGGCTCATTTTCGGTCCAAAACTTTTTTTTTTAAATAAAAATATAAAAGCGTCTTTAAGAATTTCTATTTAAAATGATATATAATTTAAATTAAAAAAGTACAAATTTTGTCAAATATAATACAAATATTTAAAAATTATATATAAGTGTAGGTTCAATTTTGTTTAGATAAAGATCAACCAACCTAAACTAAATTAATTATAGGACAAAAGTCAAATCAATCCAAATTGAACTAGTTGCGTTTGATTGTTTCAATTAATTGCCAAATAAGGTGGATTTAGTTGACAAGCTATTCATTTCTACACATGAAAATTCATGAATTTGAAATATGAGAATGTAGGAATTATTATAAATGTAAGATATATATATATATATATATATATTATAAATGACTAAAAAAAAAATTGATTTGGTTTGATTTATCCCAAGCCCTGCTTTAAAATTTACTTTCAAAAAGTGTAAAGGTGGAGGAGACGGAGAAAGGGCATGAGTATTGTGCAAATATAGGTGTTGATGTTCCATTTTTTTCTTTTTTCCTCTCTTCAACTAGTTCCCACTTTCTTCCATACGATTTTGTTTCTCTTGCCTGTATCCCTAAAATTAAGCATAATATTTAATATGGGCTCCCCTAAAATTTATCACTTCTTTTTAAACTTACCACTTTAAATCTAATTATTAATTACCAATCATTTTCTTTTGACTTATTGCAGTTTATAGAGTTTTTGCCTTGATAGAATTTATAAATTCTTGAATATATAAGTTATTATTAAAGCTAATTAGTTATTAACTTATCAAATCAATTTTTTTGGGCTTTGATCAAGTTTATGAATCAATTTTATTTTATTTTTCCTTGATTAAGTTTATAAATTCTTAGATGTCTTATATGAGTTATTATTAGTTATTTTTATTTGGGAATTTCTAGTTGCATTACCATTTGGACTCTATACAGTTCTATTATTAATTTATATTTTTATCTCCATTTAAAATTACTATTAAAGATATTTGTTAACTAGATCTATTTAAATATTTTTTTTGTACAATCTTATTCTTCCTCTCAAATAATACATTACGTGTATCCATCTAACTTATATTCCATTAAAAATTAGAATTGTAAATACAATAGTTATTCACAAATTATGGAAGCTCAAAAATATGAAACAGTAAGATATATTTAGTTTTTTTTTTGTTTTTTTTTTTAATTTTGTGATGATTACTTTAGTTTGGATTTTTTTTTTCTATTGTTTATCAATGACTAGGTCGGAACAACACTCTTATATTTGATCTGGTATATTAAAATTCGTTTTTTATTTGGAAGTTTGAAACTGAACATTTTTTAATTGTTTAGAAGCATTCATCCAAACATTATTAAGATGTTGAGCTTTTATCTCTCAAACATTGTATGTATATATAGATATTAAATACCGTACATTATATAAAGATATTTAATATTTTCAAAAGCTTACAACCAAATATTTTCAGTTGTACAAAAGTTTACAACCAAATAACTTGAAAAGCTTACAATTGAACAACATCAAAGTTTAACAAAAATTTATAGTTGAACCATCTAAAAAATATACTTTACAAAATTGCTGGGTTGAACAAATTCAAATAATTCTAAATATGTTCATAAATTCATAATCGAACATATTGAATATGTGCATAAATTTAGGATGGAACATTCCAAAATAATAAATTACAACTATCAAGATATCCAGAAATATAACTCAACAATTTTAAAGAAGTTCAAAAGTACAAAATTGAGAATCTTAAAGATGTTTAAAAGTTTATGACCAAATATTATACAAAAAAAAAAAAAAGTATAGACAATAGTTAGAATTGAATGACTTTAAAATGTTCAGTAATATACGACTAAACATTTTTAAAATTATTTAGAAGTATATTACCAAGCACCCAATCACCATTACCCTCTATTATTCGTTGGTTTTCTCTTTTCAAATAAATAACATTTTATGTCATTAAAAAAGTAAGGAAAAAAAAAAAAAAAGAGATCAACCCTAATTCATAACGAGAAAGAAAAAAAAGAATAGTATTTTAGTGAGAGACTATATATAGTTATTTTAGAATTGTAAAAAGAATTTTTATTTATAAGAGATATGTAATTTTGGGATGGTATGAATTATGGATATTTCATGAATAAATAATATTATATTAAATAATTTTATATTTTTTTATATATTTATATAGTAGTGTATAAATAATAGAACTGTAAAAAATTATTTTAGAATTGTAAAAATAACCACTCTTTTTATTTATGAGTTTTGCCTTATCAATAATAAATTTCTATATATCACATATTTTCTCTTCAACTAACATAATCAATTTAAAGTTTTTATAATGCTGGAAGAAAAATTGAATGCTTTTCTCCCTCCATAATACTATTTTACAATGTGCGAGAACAATAAACAAAAACAAATTATAGTCCATTTTACAATGAAATTTCTCTTTTCAATTGTTTATAAATAAAGAGACTTAGTATTTTTTTGCTTATTATTTATAATTCATTAACTTAATTATGATATATTTTGTTTACTTTATTACAGTTCGTATAATATAATGCTTAAATCAATTTAATTACTTATATATGACAAATAGAAAAAAAAAAGTTAAAATTAATTCAATTATATAGATATTTAACCTATTAAAATAATAGAAAGCTAGAGATATAAAACGTTAGAGAATGTAAAATTTGGCCCCACCACCTATGTAATCCTGGTTACGTCCTTGATCCCATGTGTGTCGTCTGATATTCGTCTTGCTGTTTCCTTGCTTTGATCTTCTTTCTTTATCTTAACTACTATCATCTCTGTTTTCAAGGGTTTCAATTTCTGGTTCAGAGTGGTAGTAGTTAGAACCTAACCGTGGTCCACTTGCCACTGGTTTAAACGGGTAGTTAGGACCTAGCCATTGATGTAAGCTGGCTGTTACGTGGAGGACTCCTCTTGAGCTTGCCATGCGATTTATTTGCTTTCTTTGACAGATGACAATTATATGGACAACTTACGTATTCAACCCTAACAATAGGAAGCGTGTTGGGTGGGGAAGCCGAAAAGGATCAGGGAGAGAGACTGTTGAAAGTTTTTATAGAAAACAATATATAAAATGATATTATTATAAAATCCCTACAAAGTTTTATTGATTGAAAAAAAATAATAATTAAAGGTAATATAGACATTTTAAATAAAAGCAATTATTTTCATTTATAACAATTTCCCTCGTTTTAATACCTGAATTTAGAAATGTAAATGGCTTATGAAGTAATTATTTGATAGAAATGGTATGTTTCAATCGTTTCGGTTAATGATGGTGGACCAAATTTTGCTTTTCTATATTCTCAGCCCATTCTCAATTTATTTATTTATTTTTTTTTTTTTTTTTCCAATCTACGTCTTCTAAGTTTTTCTTTGGTTTTCTTTTCGTATTTGTTTTTGGTAATGCTTCTTGTCCAAATTCCAATCCAGGTTCTTAATTGTTTTAAAAAATAAATTCAATGGCCCACTGTAGCAAAAATAATAGTTATTAGAATTGCCTTTAGTACATGTTTTTGTTTTATTTTACAATGTTTCATTATTTTAGTACAATTTTATTTTTTTAATTTTTAATTTGACAAAAAAAAATATAGCTAACAAATCCTAATTAATTAAACTTTAAATTATAAATTTATTTTTATTGCATAATAATAAATCCATTTATTCTTCCTTTTTTATTTTTTATTTTTAACAATCATTTGCTAATTCTCTTTTTCCAATTTTAATTCCATGAGCTAAATTTATTTCTAACAAAATTAGAAAGTTTCATTTCTGTTGCCCTGCGATATATGATCATTTTCATATAAATTTTTAGTGAATTTATTAAAAATTAAAAATTAATAATGTTAAAAATTTTAATTTCTGTTAATAAGTATACAAATTAAATAATAAAATAAATTAAAGGAAAATCTTATTATATATTATTTTGGTTATCTTTTAGGATTTTTTAAATTAATTAATTAACAATTATAATTTCGTTTGTCATATTTGATTTCTTTATTTTATTTTATTTTTAATTATTAGGTGAATCAAATTCAATATCTCACACATGCGAAGAGTGTTTGATATTGTTATTAGGCTGTTCCTCATACTTGATTTTTTTTTTCCAAATATTTTAAGCTATAAATTAAAATTAATATTAATTGTTACAGTGATAAAGTTGTTTCCAATTTAGTGATGACACAAACCAAATCCTTGCATCAAATTTTTTTGATATGACACAATTTTATTAACGTAATTTGAAATCCTTCATTTCTTGAAAATGAGAGGATCCTTTGCCATAACACCTACCCCCGCACCCCCAAAAAAAAAAAAATTAATTAGTCGTATAGATACCATTATTAAAAAGAATCAATTAGTAATGTGACAAAAACAAATCAATTAGTAATTTGGTTAAAATAACTTGTAAGTTTGTGTATGCGAGTGTGCCAATGGGATAATAATCTAAATAATAGTAATTAAACCAAATAATTATTGTTAGAGTATCTTCAATAATGAATGTGGATTACCCTTTATATGATATATAAATTAACATTATCAAATTTATGTGGCATAAATGTATAGTCAATTTTAAAATTATTTTTCAAAATAATGCGCATAAATGCATATATAACTATTAATTAATTAAATGTTTTCATTTTTAATTTTTTTTATAAAAAAATTGACTTAAAAAATTTCAGAATGTTTGATAAACTTTATAAAAGTAACATTATTATTATTTTTTTTCACTATATCAGTTTGATATGGTATTTAAACATAACTATTGGTGATTTTTTTTTTTAATAACTATCTATTTTATTAATGTTGCAAAACAAATTTAACAATAGATAAATCCATTGAAAATACTCTTAAAAACATAAAACATTAATAATTCTAGAAGATTGTTTTTATCGCCTAAAAAAAAAGAATTTGATAACTTAGAATAAAATGTAGCGATGAAAAAAGACTAAATTAAATAGTACAGAAATAAAAAATTAACAGAATAATTGAAGCAAAGCTGAAAAAAAAAAAAAAAAAAACAAAGACAATGAAATTCCCCCCCCCCCCCCCCCAAAAAAAAAAAAAAAAAAAGATAATTCCATAAAGAAAAAGGTTGTTTGTTGAAGGTAAAGTAGTGACTTTTTCCTTCTGATGAAGCTTGTCTTTGTGCCTATGGTAGAACTCTTTTATTAGGCATATTAGAGAATTCAATTCAGCTTAACTTTTATCTTTTTAATTGTTAACTTACTTTATTATATCTCTTTTCTAATATTATGTTTTTTTATAGGATAAAATGCATTTTAGTATACTCTATTTTTATCATTTTTAAGTCAGGAGATAAATTTTTTTTTTATAGATAGATAACATCCTTTACTATTTAAACTCACGTGACAAATAAAATAATTATTTTTTTAAAATTTCATGTTTAAGCATCACCCGTTCAATAAGATTAGCCTATAACTAATGATTTGAAGCCATGTGGATTATTTTTCCACATCACATAGTAGGCCATTATCTTCAATTACAACCTATTTATCTTCCAAACACAGTTTCCACATATTTCTCTCTCTCTCTCCTCCCCCTCCCCCCCCTCTTCTCTTTTGCAAACAAACCCTCTCTCTTCTACAACCAATCATATTTTCTTTTAAACTGAAAATCCATAGAAGCCTATTTCTTTTATGTCCAAAATTAAAAATGCACAACCAGGATGATCTCGATGTGCTCTTTTCTCTTCCCCCCCCCCCCCCCCCCCCCCCCAAAAAAAAAAGTGTAAGATACAAAACCTCCTTTAATAATAGTAAGATAAAAGTCTCATTGAACAAACAAATCTTCTTTGTTTCTTTTTTCTTTTTCATTGAAGGTCAACCCAAAATGTAAAAATAATGGAAGTGGAAAAATCTCAAAAACTAATCGGTATTAGATCTTTGTTTAAATAATTCAAAAATTGAATTTTCTTTTAAGAAAATACAGTAAACTTCTTTAGAGGACACATATGGCAAACAGGTGTTGATGAATGGATCGGTAACCCCTTTTGTAAATTATGAAATGTGGTGGTTCCTGATCTATTTGTGGAAGAGAGAGAGCAAGTCTTAGCCCCTTTTGCAAATTATGAGAGGTGGTGGTTTTAGATCTGGTTTTGGGCACATTTTTTATAGTTTTTTGGTGTAGAAGAAAAAAGATTTGTGTGAGGATTCTGACTTTTTATTGTAGAAGAGAGAAAGCGATGGCTGTGATTGAGCAGTGTTTGGGAAAGAAAGATGCTGATAGTGAAGAAGGCGACCTGTTATTCGACATGGAAAAATAATCTGATTTGAAGGAGTATCCAGTTGTACAGTGTTATAGGAGTACTAGAAAATTTTCCTTGTTTAATCTTGCTTCACTGGATCCATTTTTTTTAAAAAACATGAAATTATAAAAAAAAATAATTATTTTATTTATTACATGACTATCATGTGATCAATTTTTAACAGAGATCGTTTTGTTTTATCGGTTTGTATAGTAAAGAATATTATCTGTATCGGTTTGTATAGTAAAGAATATTATCTGTAAATTTTTTTTTTACAAACCCCTAACTAAAAAAAGACTAAAAGTAGAAGTTAATAAAACACATGTTGTTTCTTTTTTATAAAACAATTCTAATAAAGTTCAACCACAACTTTCAACTAGGATTTGGTTTGACAAGTCAGACAATTAAAACAATCAATCACCATTTTAAGAAAATCCATCAACTAAGATGAAAATATCGACTACTTAAACAAAAAACCATTAGCCGGCCCATTTTTTTTTTGGCAAGCCTACTGGCCAAGCATATTTCAATCCTTTCTAGTCAAGAATATTTCAAGCTATTCAACTTCCTTCCAAAACCTATCCCTCAACTAAAACTCACTGGTTAATGTCCGTTAGCCAATGTCAACTAGCCAAGAGAAAACTTTTAGCCAAAGAAGCAACATGGCTAATTGAGTAAAAAAAAAAAAAAAAAAAAAAACTTGGCCGATTGAAGTGCTCCTTTTCACATTGAGTTTAACCATTACTCCATCGGCAAAGCTTTTTCTCTTCTACTAACAAACCCGTCGACCAACCCTTTCCTCTAACCAGTCAATTTCTAAAACTCACTAGCCACATACTTTTAAAACCATTGGCCACCAGTTCTTTTTCCTTCCATTAACCAACATTATCAAAAAGCATCATCTAAGACATTCTTCTTTTTTTTTTTTTTTTCCAAAGAACCATCACCAACTTTAATTTCACAAAGCCATCAGCCCTTAGCCAAGGTATTTAATATTAGAAAAAATTTTTATGATCCAAACAGTAATCAATTAGTATTTAGAGAATCAATTATAATTTGAAAAACTAATGAATCACTGAAAGAAATTATAGATGCAATACTAAAAGGACTCTGTACAGACTTCAACTTTTGAATTCTTTTTCCATCATTTTCAACTTTATTTTCAAATTTAAAATTATTTGCTAATGGAGAAGGATAAGACAATCAAATCCCAAAAGAGCCGGCTATACCTGGCAATTCGGGTTGGCGGGTCGTGTTCGTGTCAACCCGTTTAATAATCGTGTCAAAAATGCCTAACCCGAACACGACCCATTTATTAATCGTGTCAGGTACCTAAAACACTAACCCGACCTGTTTATAAACAGGTCAACACGACACGACCCGTTTAACACGATTATTTTAACGGGTCGTGTTGACCTATTAACCCGTTAATCTGAAATTGACCTATTAACCCGAAAACTAACCTATTAATCCGTTAACCCGAAAATTAACCTATTAACCCGAAATTTTTTTTATTTTATTTTTTTATTTTTATGTTTTTGTTTTATTAAAGATGTATTTTTTGTTTTTAAAAAATTAGTAATAGAAAATTATTTTTATAAAATTTTTAATTTATAATATTTTTTAGTTATTAAATATTATATTAGTGATAAAATATTAATTTAAAATTAAATTTAAATGGGTTGTAATAGGTATATAATCGTGTCGGGTTGAAACTGACATGTTTAATAAATGGGTCGTAATGGGTCAATTTCGAGTTAAACAGGTCAACCCGAAAATGACACGATTAATAATCGTGTTAAACAGGTTGACCCGATTATGATCCGAATCCATTTATAATAAACTCAAATCTATTTATTCCGTGTCATTTTCGAATCGTGTTGCCGTGTCATGATCTAAATTGCCAGGTCTAGAGCCGGCTGTCTTTGATAGCTGTCAGTGGTATTCTAAGTGTCGTGCTTGCTGCGTTCTCCTTTCAAAAAATAAAATTTAAAGCTATTTAAAAAAGAACCAAAAAAAAAAAAAAACAACGAAGAAAAAAAGAAATACAAATTTGGATGGTGAAATACAACTTTGTGGTCCAAGTATTCACCAAAAAAAGAAAAAAAGTGGTCCGAGTTTCTTTTTTTGTTTTTATTTTTTTATTTTCTTTGCTTCATGATCTGGAGTCTGTAAACTCCGCTCTCTTTCTCTCTGTACAGGGTTTCATGCGGAGAGGGAGAATGGTGAAGCAGATAGTTCGGCGATGGCTTCGATCTCTCTCATGAGTTTCTGGCAATTCACCTTTCGCTGGTCGCAGCCGAGCTTTTCGAGCATTTAAGTGTCAGTTATGGTCGCAGAGCTCTGATCATTGATGGCTTAACGCCGCTTGCTCAACTCTGCTCGTATCCACTACCCTCGCGCCACTTTGGAGGTACTTATTTTGATTTCCACTCTCTGTTCGTGTTTCGAATTTTTATGAGGAAATGAAATTTCATTTTGGACCCTTTTTTTTTTGTCCTTTTTAATTTTTGTGTTGTTTGGGATTCTTCCATCGTTTTAGCGGTAGTTGCAATTGTTTTTTTTTTTTTTTTTTTTTTCTTTTTTAAATAATTTTTGAAGAAACTGTATTGTCAGTGAAATCAAAGTTTGGTATTATTTTTGAATACATGCATGTGAGTGTGCATTTCCAAATTTGGTCAGTTTTTGAAGTTTTGATCAATTGTTGCATTTGGGATTTTGCTGAAACTGTGGAATATGTTGTTTAATATTTTGCCTGAGGAGTTCAATTGTACCTAGTTAAATAGAAGCTAACATGCTGCACAACATAGAGACTATGACATAGTCTTGGATTCATCATGTTGGTTTCTAACACTTCCATCTATTTTGATAACCATGAACGTTGCATTTGGTTCTGCAGTATTTAATTTAATCTAATTGACATTTGTGTAGTGATATAAAATTATAAATGTTAATTTGGTTCTTTTGTAAGTTCACCTTGAATAGAAGGGTTATAAAGGTGTGCAGAGCAAGCACTGGGCTGCATTGCATTTCTTATAATAGAAGGGTTCCATTAAACTGAATACCATATGAAGTTCACAACACCTTTGCGCCAAAACTCTCTTAAGATAGACGGAAAGAATATATTTTTTTCCCCCTCCTAGGCCTTTTGACTTTATGGTCTCTTGTTTTTGCTTTCTTTCTCGGTTTACATTTTGGTTCACATTAATTAACTTTCTGTGGTAATAAAAGGTTGGTACTCTAGGTTTTTGTTCCTCTAAAACTTAACATGGTTCTGGCTAAGCTGTCATATTAATTGGTTCCATTGGCCTACCTTCATTTATCTAATTTCTAGACTGAGTTTGCTCTGCTACAGTTATCCTTTCCTTTTGGTTTGATTCCAAGCTCCCATTTTGAAATCTTTGCTTGGTAGGCTATCATACTTCTAAAATGCAAAAAATATTTTTATATGATCATCCTTGAAACTCTTCTGAGCATGTTTTTTTTCCAAGACTTATTGACTGGCTTTCTCTTGTAATCCTTTCCTGTAATTTTTCTTCAATCCTTTTCTTAAGCATGTACCTAAGGACTTTTACATGGTGTCAGATGTGGCCTGATTTAATTTCAAGGATTAAGGGAGGTGGTATAGATGTGATCCAAACTTATGATAAACAGCCATGGTCAGTGAGCATTTTACCTGACTTCAGGAACACCGTGCTCAACACTGCCCAGGTTTGTTTCATTCCTTTGCATTTGGTGGTGTTGATAGCTCAAATACTGAAACTATCGGTGGAAGTGATAGTTCAAAATTATTGACAAAATGAGATACATGAGCTTTGTTGGAAATGTAGATATACTTAACTGTGACTGTACCAGACATTAGCTTTTCTGTTAGTGGTCCACTTACAGAAGTGCTAAAAGTGGTTCACTGGGAAACGGTATTTAGAATTATCATAAATATAAAGGCCACAGTTGATATGACTCTGACTTATAAAAAGATTAACTAGCTGTGATTAATCTTATATGTCCCTATAATGCTGATTGGGAAAGCTTTACTGATAGAAGATCTATTAGTTGCTGTATGTTTGTTTTTGGAAATTTAGCCACTTGTAGATAGATTCGGAATGTTGTGGCAAGATCTTATAAAGAGGCTGAATACGATGCACTAAGTCATATAATTTGGATTTTCACTTGATGTGGATAAGGCTACTATTTATATTTCATGTTTTCTTTTAATCAATGTTTCATGAGAGAACAAAGTATATTGAATTCTACTGTGAAAACAAGATTATTGTACTATTAACATTGTTCTTTTGTTTGAAATTTTGTTGAAAGTACTCTGAAATTTTTGCTAAACAACATTGCCACAATTCTAGAAATTGATGCTAAGGACGACAATGTTGCTTACCTATTCTAGTCGGTTAACATTGTAAAATTCTTGATTAGAATTGTTACATAACTAGAAATACTACATAACAATATCATATTAGTCTGGAAGCTGTTTAAAACATGCTTCAAGCTTATAACATCATTACAGAGCCAGTTACGTCTGACTTTTCCATATCACATTATTTGGAGAATGTTTAGTTTCTTTTCATCCCACACAATTTTGTGATCGATTTACTTGGTTTTTATCATTTCTGCAAAGGAAGAACATAGCGATTCTTTTACTTCTTTTACTGCTCCTTCTTCCTTTCTTCTCTTTGGATTTATTTTGGGAAATGTGTACAATTAGTGCATATCCCTGTTGTCTGTTCCTTGGTAATGATTAAGCAGGTTGCAGCGCGAATTTCTTTCAAATACTGACTTTGATTTGCCTCTTTCATCAGATAATTCTATGCAAGAAATGATGACCGAGAATAATGGTTTCAAATTTCAATGTCAGGAAGTCCTGGTTGACGTTTTTATTTTTTAAAGTTTTTGGGTTTCAAATTTCAATGTCGGGAAGTCCTGGTTGATGTTTTTATTTTTTAAAGTTTTTGGTAAATGTGAAGTCCTGCTTGACTGTTAAAGAGCCTGTTGGTATTTGGGGAGAGAAACACTTTTATTGTCCAGTACATGGTGCATTTGAATATGATGGACTTATCTGACCATCTCTGACCAGGTACATATTATTCTTAAATGTGACGATAACCTGATGAGATAATCTACAGGAATAGTAGCATTCCTATGTTTCATTAATCTCTCTTTCAGTAATCAATTTTCCAGTATCCTAAATAATAGTATTATGACAATTTCAGAAATCGGATATACTTATCAATGTGATTGGCATATTGAAGATGTACATTTTTCTTATGAAGCACCCCTTTTTTATTCGCAGTCCTTGTTCTCTTCTTTTGTGACTTCCACATGTTATTGCTTTCATTTATTTATTTATTTTTTAATTTTCTTTTTATATAATTTATTTGAGTAGAAATAAATACTGAGCTTTTGTTGAATAGACATATCAACTTTTTCTGCAACATGGCCATTTGGGAAATTAACGTATTTTTCTTTTCCCTAAGCAACTCGTTTTGGTGGAGTTGACACTTGACAGTTCTTACATTGGTTTCCTGCATCTTATGCGTCAATCCCCTTTACATTGTCCCCATCAAGGATGTGATTTTTACCATAAACAGCCTTGGCAAAGCAGGTTTGGTGAAGGTAGGTCTTTGTCCCCCTTAACTCAACTGCCATGGCTGAATTTCCTATGTAGGAATATTGTTGGTCTTGCCTTCATGATCTGTCTAATGGGTTCATTCACTATGCTTCATTTTGTATCTATCTGCTTGTATCTATCTATCTATATACTTGGTGTAATTTTAAGAGATATTCTTTATCCGTGCATAGAACCATGTCATCCCAATGGAGTAATTGATTTTATTCTTCATACTGGCACCAAAACATTTCAACTCTTAAGATTCTAACTGATGATGTCTGTTAAATAACTGCTTCATTCTCTTAGGGAATGTAGAATATTTTTTCCCAATGATCACAGTAATGGCATTTGGGAAGGAACATGATATATATTATCCAGCAGTTGTAATTGATAGTTTGATGTGCGTGTATTTGTTAATTGGCAACTTTAAGGTAAATTTGCTTTACACTGGAAGCACTGAAATTATGGAAGAAATTTGTTGAATATTAGCATGTCATCTCAACTTGGTAGGTTTTAGTAATAGTTGGATTAATATATTTCTGTGTGCGTCCAAGGGGTCCGACCACTGAGGACTTGTGTGTGTTCAATAAAAGGTTATTCTGATCACTGGTTCTCATGAACAAAACCACTGGGAGAAAAATGGATTAAACGCAAAGAAGTGGAACAAACCTGAAGGTTGTTCATAAATCCATTCTTAATCTCTTTCAAACTTCTGCATGAAGTTCTGTATTGAACAGTAAATAAAATGAATTTGACTTTTTATATGTTTTATGCCTTCATTACCTTCTGTTATATTTTCATTGAATATAAGTATAAATTTCAGGTTTTCCAAAGGGCGGGCAGACACATTGGTTGTTGTATAAAGGTTTTGCAGCCTGTTTGTTTTTCGCCAGGGATCCAATGAACTACTTTTGTCATCTGAGGCAGTGTGTTGCAGGTAAATTTTTAGTATGTTCAAGGCTACGTACAGTGTGTCTTCTTTTCGAAAGTTTCTGGTGGCTAGTGTTAATTTATTTAGGAGACTCATTTTCTTTGGGGGCAGAAACTTTTTAGCTTTGTTTGAAAGACAATACAAGTAATCCTACGTTTTGGTGGAAAAATTTACACTATAAGAAGGAAGTCAAACTATGAACATGGGAAAAAATAAAAAATAAAAAAATAAAATATTATTAAACATTTTGGTTCGAATAAGTGACTTAGGCATATGTTTTATGGAAAGAGAAAGCTAGAGAAAGTAAACCTCGTGGAGAAACTAAATTGTTGGATAAAGGGATGGAATCTACCATAAGTTTTTGTTTTTCTTCGTTGTAGAACCCAAAACAAATTCGTGGTTAAATGTAATAACTATTGCTTCCCTCTATGGACCACGCAAGACAACAAAATTCTCCCTCTCTCATCCCAAGCGGTTCTGTGAAATTGGAATAGAACTGATTTTAATCACTAGACGTTTTGAACTTATTACATTAAGTAAATTCTGTATAAATGATATGTTAAGTTATCATGTTACCATTAGTCCTAAAAGCTAAGCTCATAGAAAGGCCGCTTATGCTTGTGCGGATCATACTTTATTTGTCAATGTCAATTACTGTTGCATTTCCAATTCAAGTAAGTGAAGGATTAGCACATTTTTAGACCTTAATTGAAATGAAAAGTTGATGCAAATTACCTAAATCTTAGATGTTCGTCCATATTCTATCTTAATTGATTGGATTTGCTAGATTATCAAAATTCTTGTATTATACTGTTTCCTAAAGGATATATATACATATATATATATATATATTTGTATGAAATGGGACCCAAAAAAAAAAAAAGAATTATGGTGCTTTGATGGAGAAAGATGGGGCAAGGTCTAGAGGACAAATTAAACTTTCTGGACTTAGAAACGTGGACATAGTGGACAACGGATATAGATAGACCTGTCAAAGTTGTTATGGACCTACCTGGTACGCACACATTCACTTCCTATATTTATTTAAATACTTTTTTGCTTTTGTGTTTTTATTTTTGTAGGAAATTTTAATAATCCCTGAACTTATTTTACGTTTATTACAAATTTTCTTGTATGAAAGTTTAGTTTACGAATCAAAAGCTGAGACTCTAACAAAGACACGTGTAGAATACACATGGACATGATACATGTCATTCTTGACAACTGGTTTGACACGTACGTATGCCATGTGCTTATATGACTAACAATCAATCTGACACATTTGCCATGTGGCCACCTTGGCATGTTGGCCAATACCAGTTTGACTCATTTGTCTGACACATGCTTTGACATATTTTATGCCACGTGGTTTGACTATTAGGTATGCCATGTGTTTATCTTGTCCACTGTCCATCTGACACCTGGATTACGTGGACATGTGGCATCTTAACCACGTCGGCATGGCACGTTTTTGATCTTGACAACTGGATAATTGGAAGCCTGAAACAGGGCAAGAATTGACACGATGGTAAGCCATATGTCTTGACACATATATGCTGCAAGTTTATTTGCCCAATGCAAATTGGACACCTATCATACATGGACATCTGAATTTATGACGTGGATATGATGCATGTGTTGTCTTGATGACTGGACCATTTAACCCGACACGTGGCTTGGCTACTATGCCACGCGTTTATTCCGATTAGAATTTTACACTTTTCTCCCATGGAGACGTGTGTCTATACACGTTTCTAGTCCGGCTGACAACTTTATTAGCATTTAGAAATCTGAGTCCTCCATTATCCATAAACAGAATGTAGAAACTGCGTCTTTTAACTCCTAATTACTTTTTTACCAAAAAAAAAAAAACTCCTAATTACTTAATTTCTGTTGACATATTTTGTCAAATTTCCTTTCACACTAGTATCAAAGGACGAGTTTTGATTTCACACATTGAAATGTTAAAAGTAACAAAAGTAGAACTGTGATAACAAATTTCTATCGTGGTTCTAAAAGAGTTACAGTAATTTCATTGGTGGAAACGGATTCTTGCTTGCTGGATGAAGAATCTGTCGCAACAGTGTTTTTACTGACTGAGAAAGCAGGTTGTTTGGGCTGAGACAAGGTACTTTCACCACCCAACATCAAAACCACATGAGACATGCTTGGCCTGTCTTCAGGGTGCTCTTGCACACACAAGAGACTGATATGAATGCTGCGCAGCACCTCAGAAAGATCGCTCGAGTCCTTGAGGCATGGATCGACAAGTTCCAGGGATCTCCCTTCTTTAAACAATCTCCATGCCTATAGCATTTGAAATCCCATTTCTCAATTAGGGTGCTTCTTTTAATATTATGTTCAAACACCATTAACCGTAACATCTCAAACATATATATATATATATATATATATATATACACAAAAGAGATGGCTTGAGAATGATTTGTATACCATGACAAGGCTTTATTATGCAAACATAAGTATAAACAACAAAGTGGCACTTACATGTCCAATAAGGTTAATAGTGTGGTGTAGATGATAAAACCCCCTATTTCTTTTCCCGCTTATGATCTCTAATAGCAAAATACCAAAGCTAAAGACATCAGATTTCACTGAGAATAGTCCATCTACAGCATATTCAGGTGCCATGTAACCGCTGCAAAACAAAATTGTCAACAAAACTTTGATATATTTTAGATGAAAAGTTGAGAGCATTCAAATGAAACATTTACCATGTTCCAACCACTCTGCTTGTATTTCCTTCACTTTGATCTCCACCAAAAGCTCTAGCCAAACCAAAATCTGAAATTTTTGGATTCATTTCAGTGTCAAGTAAAATGTTACTGGTTTTGAGATCTCTATGTATAATCCTTAATCTCGAATCTTGATGGAGATATAGAAGTCCCCTTGCAACTCCGCTGATTATGTGGAAGCGCTTGGACCAATCTATAAGTTTACTTTTTGTTTCGTCTGTAAAGAACTTCATTCAAGTTAATTCATTGTCCCATTTGACTTCTCGTACAAACAATAACATAGACATGTTTTAACAGAAATTAGAGTATTATTCTAATAAATCTTGTGAGTTTTGTGAGATAAACAAACCAAAAATGAAGTGGTCCAGGCTATTATTGGGCATGTATTCATAAACTAGCATTTTTTCTTCCCCTTGTAAGCAACAACCAAGAAGCTTGACTAGATTTCGGTGCTGAAGTTTGGCAATAAGAGCAACTTCATTTTTGAATTCGTTCACTCCTTGTGATGAATTTCTTGAAAGCCTTTTCACAGCTAATTCTTTCCCATCTTCTAATGTACCCTGAACATCATAATTTGAAGGATTATGATATATAATAAGATTAGTGTTTATTTCGACAATTTTGTCTGCATGTTTGTGGAGTTAGTTACCTTATAAACTGGTCCAAAACCGCCTTGCCCTAGTTTATTGTTGCTTGAGAAGTTGCAAGTGGCCGTAATAATCTTATCTAGGTCGAAGAATATCACATCCATGTTTTCTGCTTGGTTTTCATTGTTCACATTCTTTATTATTGCACTGGTCTCTGCATTGTCTAATGAAGAAAGAAAGCTAAATGTCAAATTCAAATTTCACAATTACTAAACCAATGCATCTAATTCCTCTTTTATGTTTTTGGCTTTTGGTTTTCAATTATTTTTTATTCTTAGTAGGGGGTTGTTGTGGCTAGATCAATTTTTTTGACAATTTGATTATTGTTTTGTAAATTATTATTTTAAAAGTGCTAAAAGTTACAAAATTAGTATTTAAACGGATAATAAAAAAGATACTTGATTGATTTAATTGTATATAATTACCAGAATAAATATGAATGATTGATTATATATTTATATATATATATATATATAAATGGGTAAAATTGAATTTTACTATTAGTTGAAGGATATAATTGTAATTTAATTTTCAAATTTTGATTATGTGAGAAGAAGAATTTGAGAAGCTATCTTTTATAACTTTTTTGATTTTAGTTTTTGGAAATGGTAGATTGTTAAATAATATAAAACTTATAGATTTACTAAATACTATACTTAATAAAAATTCTCCGCTAAAATTGGGAATTTAATAGAAAGCAGAAATGTACACTATAGTTTTTGTTGTCTAATTGACTTGTGCTTTGAATGATAGTTAAACTTTTCACCTAGCTATAAGCTTTAAAGAAATTAGCTACATGATTGAAGAAACACTGAAAACTATTTCAAATGGTTTAAAACATGACCCTCATTTTAATAATTGTTATTGTAAATGACTGGTATATAAAAGTCATGATTTATTATTTATATATTTGATCTTTCAAGTTAAAAAGAAAACAAGAATACTAAGATTATAAATAAGCATAGTAATGGTTAAAAAAAAAAAAAAAAAAGCATAATACGGTATGTTCAGGGACCTAACTCCTTTTTGTGGCTAGGAGTCTAACTGCTCATTATAATTAGGTTCTTCTATTTCGTTTTTCCTGTATTGTTTAACTTTTTAAGAAACTTCTTTTGTTTCTTTTTTAACTCGTATCTTCTTTTTTTTCTTTTTCTTTTTTTTTTTTAATTATCTATCTTTAATTTTGTTTTTTGTGTCTCACTCTGTGTGTGTGGATTTTTTTATTTATTTTAACACTTCTGTCTTATTTTTATAACTCAAAGTCCCTTTTCAAATGATAATTGGGTACATTAATGATTAAGAATATTGTAATTTAACAATTATCATTATCATTATTATTATTTTAATGAAATAGTAGCTTTTTGCTACTTCCTAACCGCAAGTATTGTATTACTCACACATAGTTTACAGATATATTGACATAGTATTGCAAAAGTGTTGCAAAGGTGATGAGATTAGTACTTTTACCTTTTAGATATTTCCTAGTCCTGATTTGGCGGATGTAACGAGCAAGCAAGACCACCCCACAGACCACAACAAAGACAGCCACAATTACCACGCCTATTATCACCGCGTGCTCACCATCTCCACCTTCACATTTAATTTTGGCACACCAATATGAGCAATTACTCAAGCATCAATACATGTGCAAATTAAAATACATGGAAATGAAACAGACAAGGTAGGGATCCCATATATACCTAACTCTGAAGCGTCCAATCGAACATATAGATCTTGCCCACTAACTTGAAGCTCTCTAATATCAATCAGGTTCCCAAACCACATAGCACAGCCACTTCCTTTTCCACTGATATCGGAATTTGTGTAAGCCGTACAAGAACAATTGCTCATGCATTTGGCTTTGCATTCCTTAAGATTCAAACTTGCATTTACCCAAGTATATGTAGTATCAGGCAATTTCAAGCCACTAATTTTGACAAACCCAGATGAATGCTTGTCGTGGCAGCTTAATGGTTTATTCCTTACGCATCCTTGCGACCAGTCCATGAAGTTTCCTTTTGGCTTGAAACCCTTCAAACATTGGCAAACAGGGGCCTCCCAAATGACACAGTTTCCGTAGGCACCACACAGACCATACCCGTCACAATTGTCTCTTGGCATTGATGAGAACACATCCCAACTTTGAGTCCCTGGATTCCAAGCATAGCGTGTCCGGATATAACCATAGGTCTGGTTCACAACCATCCTTGTTTTTACAGATTCATTTCTTAGGTGAAAGATGTAGTAAACTTCATCTTTATGGTTAACAAATTCGAAAGTGAATAAAGAGTTGGGTTTTAACTCTGGATCACCACTGAATCGAAGGCCATTCCAGGGGCCATCACGATAGTACTTATTGGAGGCTTTCCACGTTTGACCCTCGGGATAGTTATAACGTGCAATCATCCAAGAAAAGTCTCCCGGAGAAGGGTCATCAGGGCTCTTCCATGATACTATACGCCGATCAAGACCAGTTTTCAAGTCCCATCCGAGCTTCATACCTGGTAATAAAGTATCAGTAGGATAATCAAAACTCTGCCACAGATAGTTGTGTGAATTCTCATCTTTCTCATCTCTTAGTACTAGATTTCCTGTATCCAAAAGCTGCAATATTGGAGCCTGGACAGATTGAGTTGGACTTGCTGACCAAACAACACTACTCATCTGTCCATGAAGGACAACATGGCCTGTGCTGTTTATCATCAAAATCCCCGAAGAGTCGTTGATTGGGTTCTGTCGGTTAGCCACCCAAACAACAATTTGACCTGGAATATCCTTGTACCAAATTCCGACATACCTGTTTGTGGATCTACCTGGACTGAAGAAACCCAGTTCGAATTCTCCAGATTTGGAAACCAAGGTGCTGTTCTCAGTGATGGTCTGGGTTTCAGAAATGGTGTCAAGAGCTATGGAATACTCGGAGAAGGAAGATAGAATAATGGTTGAGACAAAAAATGTTGTGAAAGAAAGAATACCCATTTCTTCTTCCTGTCGTTGTGTCATAGCTAGAGTTCTCTGCAGCTTGGAAATATATGCGGGCATTGACCTTGGCACATGTAAACATAGAATCAAGTCAGTTGAATTTACGGCGATATTTTATTGGTTGGCTGAAAATTCTACGTTTCAATTTCTATACCAAGCCAAAAATAGTTGTCATGCAAAGAAAAATGTTATGCTAAACGGCTCAATTGTCAATGCCGCGTAAAACGATCTATCATAGAAGAGCATCAGTAAATCTGACGTACTGAAAAACTTGTATGGTGGTGTTGGTGGTCAGAAAAGGGCTGAGAGAATTGGTTGTACACCCAAGAGATCGACACAGAATTTTAGACTGGTCGATTACTTTAAAGAGGGAAAATTAAACGGTGCAGGTGGAGAATATATATATATATATATATATATATTCAAGCCTTAAAATCTTGATGTGATCTACCTCGATAGGGAAATAATGACGATTTCAACAATAAGTCTAACAACTTTTCTAGGACCAGACACAAATAAATACCCGACCAAAATCGCAAACAAGGATTTGTTAAAAGACTTTGGATTGCATTTCATTCTTGGCAAGCATGAGAAAGTAAAGGATTTGTTAAAAAATTTTGGGTTGCATTTCATTCTATGCAAGCATGAGAAAGTGGAAATTTCTCAACTTTTCTATCCTTGGAACTCCATATGCTGGTGTTGTTAAGTCCTTGCATCCATCAGACCACCGTAATTGAATCTTCCAATTTGTTTAGTTTAATCAAAACTGACAATTTTTCTAACATTTAGAAAACTGAGTCCTCCATTGTCCATAGACAGAATGCTAGAAACTGCAACTTTAACTCCTAATGGTTAATTTCTGTAGATCTATTTCATCTAAATTTCCTTTGACACTAATTTCAAAGGACGAGTTTTAATCTCACATATTGAAACGCTAAAAGTGACAAAAGTAGAACTGTGATACAAATCTCTATTGAGGCGCTGAGGGAGATACAGTAATTTCATTGGTGGAAGAGGATTCCTGCTTTTCAGAAGTCTAATTACTCAATTCAATGAGCACTTCAATGAGGCCTTTTATTTCGTTTTTTACTGTATTTTTTTTTAACTTTAATTTTTTAGAAACTTTTTTTTTTTTTTTTTACTCGTATCTTCATTTTTCTGACATGTCTTTTTTCTTTTTCTTTTTTTAATAGTCTGCCTTTAATTTTGTTATTTATTTATTATTATTATTATTATTTTGGTTATGTCTTTTGTTTTTATGACACAAGTCCTTTTTTTTTTTTTTTTTTTTTTTCGTTTTTTGGTTTAAAATATTACTATTGTCTTCCCTTCCCCCCCCCCCCTCTCTCTCTCTCTCTCTCTCTCTCTCTCTCTCTCTCTCTCTCTCTCTCTCTTAAACTTTGTATATGTTTTTTGAGTTAAAAAAAAGAAAAAAAAATATAAGCAACTGAAAGGGAAAGTAAAAAAGATTAAAGGGGAAGATATTTTCCCATTTAAGAAATTAAAAAAAAGTTTTCTAAATGAAAAAAAATATCAGATGTTTAAAAAAATTTAAAAACTCAAAAAAAATATTAAGTGTTAAAAAAATTTCCAAATTACAATAAAAATACAGATGTTCAAAAAAAATCTGATATAACAAAAAGAAATACCAAATTGTTAGAAAGAATTTTGAGTGCCTAAAATAAGAATAGATGTTCAAAAAAAATTCTAAAGACCAAAAAAATACTAGGTGTTAAAAAAATCTAACAGCCTAAAAAATCAGATGGTAAGAAAGTTATGAAAGAATAGTAAAAATGCCATATGGTAAAAAAAAAAAATTCTAAGAACTCCAAAAAATTATCAGATATTCAAAAAAAATCTCAAAGCCAAAAAAAAAAAAAAAAAAAATACCAGTAAAAAAAATCCAAAAACATGATAAAAATACAAATGTTCAAAAAAATTCAAAAGCACAATAAAAGTAATAGATGTTCAAATAATTCCAAAAACACGAAAAAAATACTAAATGGCTAAAGAAATTCTGATTGTCCAAAAAAATACCAAATATTTAGAAAAATTTTTGAGAGCTCAAGAAAAGAAAAAAATCAGATACTCTAAAAAAATTTAGATGGTAAAAAATATTTTGAGAGTACGGTAAAATGGTAAAAAAAATTCGAAGAGTCTAAAATAAAATACTAGATGGTTAAAAAAATTTCGAGGGTTAATAAAAATAACCGATAGTAAAAGAAATTTCTAGAGCTTGAAAAAAATATAAAATTTTTTTTGGGCTCTCAGAATATTTTTTTAAACATCTGATTTTTTTTTTTTTTTTTAAGCTATTGGATTTTTTTTTTTTATTATCATTTTCCCTTTTTTTTGGCACTCAATTTTTTTAATCATCTCATAAATTTTTGAGCTCTCAGAATGTTTTTTCAATATGATATTTTTTTCGAGCTTCCAAAATTATGTTTTACCATATGATATTTTTTTTAGCCCTTGTAATTTTTCTAGCCATCTAGTATTTTTTGGGCTTTCAAAATTTTTTTGAACATATAATATTTTTTTTGGGTCTTGGATTTTTTTTATTGAATATCTAGCATTTTTGTGGGCTCTCAGAATATTTTGTAAACATTTAGTATTTTTTTAGGATGTCAAAATTTTTTTAATTTTCTGGTATTTTTTTCGAGTTCTTAATTTTCTTTTTTTAAACCATTGGTATATTTTTGGGCTAGATTTTTTTCGAATATCCGAAATTTTTTGATCTCTTGGATTTTTTTAAATTTTTTTTTTAAAAATGGTAAATCTAAAAAAAATAAAATTAAAAAATCATATTTGGGAGTTACATGCATCACCCATGATTTCTATTTGATGAATTTTGTCAATCTTAACTGAATTGGACTAATTTGTAAAAATTTTGAAAACATGATATATCAATGTGACAAAATTAATTTTAGAGCCCCAAAATGAAATTAGGTGATTTTAAAGACACAAAGTACAATTATCCCAAAAAAAAAAAAAAAAAAGAAAAAGAAAAAAAACCTTAAATAAAATTAAGATGACTCAAGTAGACCTGGAAATGGTGGTATCATGTCGTGTTAAATTTTCCAAAAACACCATGCTAAAATTCAAATCGTTTGTTACAGTAACTTGTAATCTGTTAACAACTCATTTAAATTGTTATGAAAAAAAATTAAAAGAAAATACTTATAATAAATCTATTTAACAAGTTTATAATTATGCAAAACTAAATAAAACAAAAAAAAAAGAAAAGAAAGAAAAACTAGTCTGATACACATATTCATTTCTTGTAATGAAAAAAAAAATGCTATATTTAGAAAACTAAAAACATAACTGAAGTCATAAAAAAATAATATAAAATAACCTAACAAATAATATATATATATATATATATATATTTTTTTTTGTTTCACCCTAAAACTCTCGAAACTCTAATAATTTTTTAGTAAAAACTAGTTATAGACCCATGCTTTTTAACTAATGAAAAGAATTTTAATGGGTGTCCTCATTAATAACCTGCTAAAACGATGGATTTTAACAGGTTAACCCATTATGGATATAATTTGTTAGATTAACAGGTTGTGCAAAAATTTGCCACACCTAGGCAAGCGTAAAAAATATTATTAAAATGTTTAGCAAAAAGTTAGTAAATTAAAAAAAAAAAAAAGATATCTTTTTAAATGATAGTTGAGTAGAGTAATGCTTAAGAATATTGTAATTAAGAATAAATTTTAAATTTTAAATTATAAATTTATATTTATTTATTTATTTTCATGAAATAGTAGCCTTTCGCTACTTGCTATTCGCAAGGATTGCATTATTTAGACATAGTTTATAGATAAATTCACATAGTATTGCAAAGGTGATGAGGTTTATACTTTTACCTCTTAGCCCATTCCTAGTCATGACTTGGCGGATGTAACGACCAAGACCACCCGGAATTACCACACCTATTTTCACCATGCATCCGCTTTCCATCTCCACCTTCACATTTAATTTTGGCATACCATAATACAAAAGTGGCATTAACGTGGACAATAAGCATTAATATATGCAAAATAAAACACATGAAAATGAAAAGATGAGGTAATGATGCCATATATACTTAATTCTAAAGCGTGCATTCGAACATATGTAGTATTAGGCAATTTCAAGCCACGGATTTTGACAAAGCCAGATGAATGTCGTTCCTGGCAGTCAAAAGGTTAGACATCCTTGAGACCAGTCCATGAAGTTTCCTTTTGGCTTGAAACCCTTGAAACATTGGCAAATAGGGGCTTCCCAAATGACATTGTTTCGATAGGTGCCACACACGCCATACCCGTCACAATTGTCTCTTGGCACTGATGAGAACACATCCCAATTTTGAGCCCCTATATTCCAAGCATAGCAGACCTGTATATAACCATTGGTTTGGTTCACAACCATTCTTGTCTTTGCAGATTCATTATTTAGGTGAAACATGTTGTAAACTTGATCTTTATGGGTAACAAATTTGAAATTGAACAAAAAGTTGGGTTTTAACTCTGGCATACCAGTGTATTGAAGGCCATTCCAGGGGCCATCCCCTCAGTACTTATTGGAGCCACTACAAGAAATTGCCTTTTACCTACAAAACAATATTGTCAGCAAAAATGTAAAATTGTTTTACAGACGAAAATAAATTCATTGGCAGTTTCGTCGTCTATGCCTCCTTTGCAATTGTATTTACCGAGAAATATTTAATATTTCCCCGAAAAAATCTTTTGCTAACAAAAATTTAATTTTCTTGCTAAAGACTATTTCCAACAAATTCAAACTTGTTGGTAAAAAATTTTGGCGACAAAATATGGCATCAGGAAAACTATTTTTCGTATTGGTAAAAATTTAATTAGCAACGAAATTATTTTGTCGGCAATAAATAATTTGCCATCAAATGTAGAATTTGTCGGCAATACATCTTTTAGCGACAAAAATAGTTTGGTCGGCAATAGGATTTTTATGGAGCAAATTATAGATTGGAAATGTCTAATTAGTATTTTAATGCCAAATGTATTTTTGGCGACGAAATTTAGTTCATTGAAGCTTTTAGCGGCAAAATTATTTGTCAGTAAATATTTTTACCTAGGAAATTTTTTTACCATAGTTTTGTTGGCAAAGGTTTTTCCAAATTTTTTTTAAAAAAATTTTGTAAATAATTTATTTTCTATAATTAAGCACCAAGAGAAAAAAAATTACTTTCCTTGGAATCCTATGAATTATCTTCACCATAATAAGATTTAGTAGACCTTCATCTTTTTCTTAGACTATTGAGAAAAGGAAAGTAAACAATAAAATTTATCATTTTTTGATACCTATTGACATTACATTAACCTCTAAGTTATAAAAATAGACAACCTCTAGTAAACTACCTTCAATCCATCCTGATGGGAAGCCATTACCTGACAGAAACATAAAATAGATATTCAAAGTTAGAAAATGTAAAGGCAATGTGAACAGTTAAAGAATTGGAGACCTATAATCCTACTTATTCTGATTTTAATATTTTAAATAAGTTATTCCAAGATAGAGCTATGACTTAGCTAGGAAACATTCAGGTCTTCTTTTCAGGATTTTAATGTTTGCTATCTTTAAAAAGCAGGAAAGCTAACCCTGATATGCTCCGCAAAACCAAATTCCTTTCTTTCCTTGAATATGATGAAGTTCAAGTGAAGCTTTTGATGCAGCAACAGATGGAACGGGGTGGCCATTAGACCACTTAAGCAAGGTTTGTTTTGGTTTGTCTTTTGGATTGAGAGTCACAAGAAAAGGAAGATTTGTTCTTTCATGACCAACGCCATAACTTTCAAGACCACATTATTAAATTTCACAAGTGCTTAATAAGCAATTTCTATACCAAAAATATCTTCATGTTACTCTCTTTATATAAACCATAGTGAAATCTATCACATTTTCTTCATAACCCAAATCAAAAAGTTATTTAAAAAAAAAAAACACTACATAAAATGGCTCACCATTTGTTCCTCCTCTCCTGCATCCTAGCAGCTGTAACCACCCATGATCTCACAATGTTAGCAGGGTCTGGGATGAATATGCATAAAAAGAAAAGGCTAGAAAGGGTCTTAACGAGTTGTAGGTTGTGAGTGGTCCTATTAGGCACCAAGCTAAGAGCATCGTAGGCATGGAGGTCAAATATTGGTGTGGCCATGTTATTTCAACCAAAATTGTAGTTTTGATGCGACCTCAGCAAGCTGGCATTCTTAATAAACAAACCTCTACAGCATGCTTCAACCTCTTCAGTTTCTCAGATGAATAATCCAACAAAATATAGTTCAGCTTAGTAAGTCTAATACTATCACTCTCCATCTAATCCGAGCCAAACTACTAAGACTAACATTCACATCGTAATTTCAACGAACTGTATATGGTCATTAAAATATAACATCATCAACACCAAGAAAAATCATAGCACAGGCAACGTGTACATGAAGAACATATCAAAGCAGCACCAAGTTTCCAAAATTCTCACATTTTGACAAAACAATGCAACATTTCTTTCCAACCACAATGACCAAAACAGAATGGAAAAAAAAAAGGAAAAAAAGCAAAACCACAAAAATTCAAATATAGACAGAGAGAGGATAATAGAAGGGCCAAAAAAAAAAAAAAAAAACAACCTGATTGGTGACAACTTGAATGGCACAAACATCGAGAAGATTGGCTACCTGCAGAAAAAACGAAAGAAAATCCAAGAGAAATGCAAAGAAGAAATTCAAAGAGAGCAATGATTTGCTTCAACCTTTGAAGATGCAGAGAGCTGCCGTTTTGACTTGCGTGGAAATAAAGAGATCCTTCTATTTTTATAATGGTAGAAAAATGATTTTGCCTGTTAAATTAAATGTGAAAAAATTATTCTTCATGGAAATTTCAATTTTGGATGTTTGTGAAAGGAAAGAATTTGTGGGGACACTTAGATGGATTTTCTGCAAAGCTTAAGGCTTATTCTAATATTGGTAAAGTTGCTTAAAGGAATTCTAAAGATGCTAAAGTAATTAGTTGGATTTTAAGTTCTATAGAAACTCACATTGTTTTTAGCTTGAGATCTTTTTATTTTGCTAAAGATAGGTGGGATTTTTTGAAGAAAATTTAGCTAGATGTTTTCAACTGGAATTAGAGTTATTTGAGTATTGTCAAGGTAATTTATGAATACAATACTATTTTCTCGCTTTCTAAATTGGTGAGTTGAATACAAGGAATTAGTTTATGCTTCTATACCTGTGGAGGGTTTACCAACTTTATAACAGGTACATGAAGTGTAACACCCCGTCCCAAATCGCACCGGAATCCGTGCACGTTGACCGAGGTTGACCATTGAACGAGCGGGTCAAAAGTTGACTTTTTGCTCTAGTGGGAATTTCGAGTTGACCAGGGTACCGTGGCGAAGTGCATGACGCCCTGAGTTCGTAGACTAGTAGCACGTCGAAAACGGAGCTACGGTTTGAAAGTTATGGGCGAAACAAGTTGAAGTGCAAACTGTCCAAAAGGTGCCGGGAGTTGACTTTTTCTTGTGATGTAATTTTGAGTTGACTCTTGTATGGTTGTAAAGTACTCGTCGATACGAGTTCATAGACTAGCGGCACGCTTAAATCGGACATTTGGTTAAAAAGTTACGGACGTTTGAAATTCGCCGGGTACCGTATTATTTTAATATATCTGGCTTAAGTGCACAGTAACGCCACGTGTCAGCTTCTGATTGGTCCACATGGAATGAACAGTGTCACACAGGGTTTTTATTTGTTAAAACTCTTGGGGAAGAGAGAGAAAGAGAGAGAGGAGAGAGAAAGAGAGAGAGGAGAGAGAGAGAGAGAGAGAGAGTCACCGGCCGCCGGTAATTTTCAAACTTTCCGGCCGAGTTACTGTACACGCACCGGCCAGCCAGGTTGCCCACCTTATTTCCAGCAAAACCTCCAAGTTTCACGGTGAACGGCCGCCGGACGCGCCGGGATCGGACCTTCGAAGTTTGGCGGCAACTTTTACCCCTCCACCTCCGGCCACCGCGAATCGACCCTGTTCCGGCTGATCTACAGTACACGCGTCAGCTAGCCTTGATCCTCTCCTCAAGTCCGGCCTACCCACCAAAAATCACGGCCATCGGACCACCGACGCGCCGGGATCGGAGCGTTTTCCGGCGAGGGGCCGGAAATCTTCAAACGGTGATTTCTCTGCCGTCCGACCTCCATTTTGCTCACCGTCGGTCCCGTTGGATTGCTCTCCTCAAGATCTACAAGTCTGCAAAATTTCACAGCCAACAGCCACCGCATGCGCCGCCGCCGGCGACGGTTGCCGGTGACCGTGGCGGCCCGCCGGAAATTACTGTTCCGGCGAGTACCCGAAATTCCGGCCAGCTCCAGTCCGCAGTGTTCGACCTCCTGAACCCGAATCCTGCATCCGTTGCCTCCAATTCGCGACGGTTTGGGAGAATTGTGGAGCCGAAACCCGAAAAGCTTCCCGGCGAAATTCCGACCCTGTCGGGTACGATCATCGGAAATTAAGACCGGATCTGTGATTAGCATCACTCGAGCTTCGATTCGGTATATGATTCGTAAATTTTAGTTATCGTTTGTGTTTGACCCCCGGGTACCGGGTATTATTTACCCGAATAAAATATTAATTTATTTGATTGTCTGTGAATTGTGTTCTAGGAGCACCGGTGAGTCGTAGAATTGATCCCGTAGTGGATCATGGGTTAATTGCGTGCTCCAGGTGAGTGACCCACCTTCAAATTAAATTTGGGAATTTAATTGGTGAATATATTATGTGTGATTTAAATATTTGGAAATTAATTTCTATGTGCCAAATATTTATCGGATTTATTGTGGAATTATTTATGAATTTATTGGATTTAAGAAAATGTGCATTTTATAAATTTATGCCATGTGAAATTATTTTATGGTTTTGAGGATTTTGGAATTGGTGGGGTTTTAATGGTAAATTGGGCACGATTTGATTTTCAAATATTTCAAGGAAAATATTTGGTTATGTTGGTGATTTCAATTTTTATAAAATATGCCCATGGAATATTATGAGATTTGATTATGATATTTCGAGAAATTACTTATGCTTGGAAAAATGTGGATATTTGAATTGATGGATTTGGGAGTTGGTGGATTTGAAAATCATGGAATTTATGGCATTGATTATAAAGAAATTGTGGAGAATTTCCCGGTTCAAGCGGATGGATTATGCCCGCTATGCTTATGAAAAATGTGAAATTTGTTTTATAATTTAAATTTGCGGATTTTATAATTTTTAGATGCACCGTGCACGTACTGGTGTTCTGATTATGTGATATGGTATATGTGATATGGATATTGTGCACACGGATATGATTAGCGCGCAGGTGGGTGTGAGTAGCGCGCAGGTGATATTATGAGGGTGTCCTGTGGATGCCATCGGAGAGGGTGGCCACCCCCCTTTGGCCGGGACACCAGGTTAGCAGCGGCACAGTGGGACGCCACGCGACCGTATGCCGGTTTCTCTCTATAACCTTCTGTCTGGCAGTACCTCGGGACGCTGGGTACTCTGGCGCCACTGGTATATAGTGGGTGCATCAAATGATTTTCAAAACTGTGTTTTAAAAATAAAATGTTTGGAAACTGTATTGGAAATTTAAAGTACAATTGTTACTGTTCTGGTATTTATTTGATGTCTTGGTTTTCAGGGATTACGAACAAGGGTCTTGTGAAAATGTTTTAAAAGGGGAACTTTTTCAACTGAGAGAATTGTAAGGGTTTTGAGAGAAATTATTATTTCCAATTTATTATTATCTATCTACTGTATTACCGTGGTATTATATTGTATAGTAGATAGGGTCGCTCACTGAGATGATTAGCATCTCACACTCTTAAATTCCGTTCCTCTAGGTTCCAGGTTGTCGGTGTTCATTCGGAGCGGACTTGATCTTCCTCGCTGTTTTAGTTCGGCAGTACCCGTTTATTCTTTTATTGCAGTTGTAATATTTCTTTCACTCTTGTTGTATTTAAATTGCACTGGATTACTGTATTTATATTGAAGTGCTGAAATTTGTGGAACCATTTGTAGTTTGTGGGAGGAATAAGGGGATGTTTTTTTTTTGAAGTGTGTTTTCAGTGCAGGTAAATTTGTGGTAAGTAAATCCCTTAGGGGAGGCTCTGCCGGATTTTCCGTTGGAGGGTCCGATAGGGTTTCCCTGGGATCAGGGCTTGTCTAGGGTTCCGGAGGAGGAATTCTGGACGGGTCCTGACATGAAGTGTTTCCATGAGATCAATTTCTTATGAAGTTGTGATGTGAATATGAACCAATTCACATTGATTTGATGTCCAGAATTCCTTCTCCATTGCTAGAAATGTACCGTCAAGGTAATTTATGAATACGTTGAATACAAGGAACTAGTTTATGCTTCTACACCTGTGGAGGGTTTACCAACTTTATAACAGGTACATGAAGTGTTTCCATGAGATAAATTTCTAATGAAGTTGTGATGTGAATATGAACCAATTCACATCAATTTGATGTCCAGAATTCCTTCTCCATTGCTAGAAATGTACCGTCAAGGTAATTTATGAATACAATACTATTTTCTCACTTTCTAAATTGGTTAGTTGAATACAAGGAACTGGTGTATACTTCCATACCCACTGAGGGTTTACCAACTTTGTAACAAGTACATGAAGTGTCTCCATGGGAACAATTTCTTATGAAGTTGTGATGTGAATATGAACCAATTCACATCAATTTGATGTCTAGAATTCCTTCTCCATTGCTAGAAATGTGTTTTGCTAAACTTTTTCATGAAGAGCAAAGGTGTGCAACTCCAAGTATGCTTGAAAGGAAGAATCATCAAACAACTAATCTAGTTAAGGTTGCTTATGCAACTCAAGCCAAGGTACTAGAAATGAGCAAACTACAATATTATACCTACAAAGAATATTGGCATATAGCTAATCAATTAAGAAAAAAATTTGCAACTATTGTAAATAGCCTAGTCACTGGATTGCTGATCGTCGTCGCCGACCTCAAAATTGGACGTTCCAAGCTTTGCATGCTTCGTACTTCTCTTCTACCCTTGGAAATGATTCTAGTTTTGTATTTGGACCTGATTCTAGCTCTGGAACTTCCAATCTAACTCTTGAAGTTGGCTGACAACATATTTATTTAGCTCTCTCAACTCTTAGTATTTTAGGTACTTCTACTTATTCTAATGTTTGCTACATTGACTTTGGTGCCTCTAATCATATCTTTTCTTCTTCAAAACACTCTTGTTAATGTGAAACCATCTTTTGGTAATATGGAAATCCAAACAGCAAATGGAGACAAACTTCCAATTAAAGTAATTGGTGATATTCCATATACTCTGCCAATAAATAATGTGTTTCTTGTACCACATTTAACTTCCAACCACTTATTTATGGGACAATTAGTTGATGACAATTGCAAGGTTTCTTTCTCACCATCTAGTTGTGTTGTGCAATATTAGGAAACAAGGAAGTGATTGGCATGGGACCTAAATGTGGAAGACTATTTTGTTTAAGCTTATCATTCTATCCTAAGAATAAATCTTTGTTTTCCTTGTTTGTTTAAGTCAGGCATGGCATAAATGCTTGGGCTATCCTAATTTTAGAACCTTATTAACCTTGTTAAAGAGTTCTTTGTTTTTGAATAAGAACTTTGTTTCCTTCAGATTTATCATTTAATTGTGAAAGTTATAAACTTGGCAAAAGTAAGATTCTTCCTTTTCTTATTCGTAGAAATTCTTTTTACAAAATCCTTTGATTTAATTCATATTGATGTTTGGGGTAAGTATCTATTTCCTTCTCATTCTCATCATAAATATTTTATATCATTTATTGATGACCATAGTCATCATACGTGGCTTTATTTTTTGCATTCTAAATCAGAGGTGTTTAAAGTCTTTAAGAGTTTTTTGGCATATATTAAAAATCAAATTTCCACTTCTATTGAAATCTCACATTTTGATTCTAGTGGTGAATATATGTTTGATGTTTTTAAAGATTTTCTTCAAAGTGAAGGTATTCTTTTTTAAAAATCTTGCCCAGATACTCCTCGACAAAATAGAATAGATAAGTGGAAAAATTGTCATCTTTTGGATGTTACTCGAACTTTACTTTTTGATGCATCAATTTTATCTTATTTTTGGGTTGAAGCTTTGTCTACATTTATACATTTAATTAATTGTTTGCCTTCTCTTGTTCTTGATAATGAAACCCATATTTTCATTTGTATAGTAAAAATCCTTATTACACTTAACTGCGCATGTTTGGATGTATTTGTTATGTTCATCTTCCTTCATTTGATAGAATCGAATTGACTACCTAATCTATGAGATGTCCATTTCTTGGTATGCCTCTGATCAAAAGGGTTATCCTTGTTATGATCCTCTTGCTTGTCTTACTTGTATATCTCGAATATAGTATTTGTTGAGAATATATACATATATATAAATATATATATTTAAAAAAATGTTTGATTTTCACTTCTACTTCTTCATATTCTTATCTTCCTAACTTTGATCAACTTGAGGATGTAATGTTTGATATTGGAATAGATGATCATCATAAAGAAAATAGTCAAGAAATTGAAGGTTCTTCTTAAGATACTATTCTTACTCTCGATCCACCTATTGAACAATATGAGACTCCTAATATGCCTATTCTTGGTCCTGATTCATCTATAAGACAAAGTGAGTTCCTAATGTGCTAGGTGCACCTCCTCTTCGAAGGTATAGTGTACATATTAAACCTCCTAATCACTTATCTCTTATGGCTACTTATATCCCTTGCCGATGTTCCTAAATCTTATTTACAAGCTAAAAATTATGAGCACTGGCAAGATGCCATGGATGAAGAATTAGAAACACAAGCAAAAAATCATACTTGGGATGTTGTTCTTTGTCTAAAGGGGTGTAAGCCTATAGGATGTCAATGGATGTATTTTATCCAACAAAAATTGATGGGTCTTTAGATCACTATAAAGCATGTTTAGTTACTCTTAGAAATTGGCAAGAATATTGGATAAATTGTTATGAGACATTTGCACCTGTAGCCAACACGACTTCTGATTGCACTTTATTAGCTATTACAGGTTCGCAACCATAGCTAATCAAGCCCCATGTTATGACCAGTGTGGGTGGGTGCAGATCACTAGTAGGCTACTTAGTATTTAATCCCACATCATCTGGATATAGATCAGGGGATGACTCAAATGTAATAATTGTTACTTTCATAATGCTAAAGCTTTTTCAGAGCAGTTAGCTTAAGGATTTGAATAAAATCCAAAGTTAAGCATACTCAAGTGAGAGTAATGTAAGGATGGGTGACTTCCTAGGAATATCTGAATAAAAAAATTGAATAGCAAATCTAATGTCTAAATTGGAGACAATATTGATAGAGAGTGATAGGTCCACCAGTGGAGGTGGGGTGTTGATAATGACTAGTGGGCGGGTGCAGAGTACTAGTAGGTTACATGGTGTCTAATCCCACATTGCTCAGATATAGATCTGGGATGATTCAAATGTAATAATAGTAACTCTCAAAATGCCGAGACCTTTTCAGAGCAATTGACTTTAGGGTTTGAAAGAACATGCGGTGTTGGTGACGACTAGTGTGGCTAGGTGTAAAGCACTGGTAAACTACTTAGTGTCTAATCCCACATCATCTGGATATAGATTTGGGCATGATTCAAATGTAATAACAATCACTCTCATAATATTGAGGCATTTTTAGAGGGTTGGCTTCTGGGTTTGAAAGAATTATGAAGTTAAGTGTACTCAAGCAAGAGTAATCCTAGGATGGGTGACCTCTTGGGAATTATGAACAAAAAAACTCATACCAAGTGTGGTGGCTAAATTGGAAACAATATCTTCAGAAAGTGATAGGTCTATAAGTGGATGTGGTGTATTACAATTGGTATTAGAGCTTGTACCTAATCAGAAGTGTGCCAGCAAGCGTGCTGGGCCCTAATGTGTGGAACGTGACTACTAATGTGGGCAGGTGTAAAATACTAGCAGGCTACCTAATATCTAATCCCATATCGTATGGGTATAGATTAGTGGAATTGATGCTAGGCCCTAAGGAGGGTGGAATGTGATGCCTAATGTGGGCGGGTGTAGAATACTAGTAGGCTACCTGTGTCTGATCCCACATTGTCCGGGTATAGATCAGAGAATGATTCAAATGTAATAATAGTCACTCTCATAATATCAAAGCCTTTTCAGAGCGGTTGGTTTCAGACTTCGAAAGAATTCCGAAGTTAAGCAGGCTTAAGCGAGAGCAATCCTCGAATGGTTGATCTCTTAGGAGATCTAAACAAAAAAAAATCTCATTTTGAATGCTGTGGCTAAATTAGGAACAATATTGTCGAAAGTGGTAGATTCGTTAGCGGAGGAGAGGTGTTATACTCCATGTGCATGGTTCCAAAAATTCAGAAACTTCCTTTGCACATTGAATTTTAAGTAAAATTATAATGAGAAAACAGAAATTATGAGATTTAAGTGTGTTTTTTAGATTAACCTTTTTTATTTCTTTTGTGATCAGGTGTACCCACATACAAATCTATCATGTAGAGAATAGTTTGGAAAGTCCTATAATTCAAGAAGATATATTCCACATTGCTATAAGCTAGTAATGGCGAATGAAAATACATGTATCATATACTTCATTCAACTGCGCAATTCTTGACTTTCGCTGTATGATCACTACAATTGGTATCAGAGCACCGGTTGAATTGGTATGTGGTAAATTGAATCCATATTTTATTTTCATATATATATATATATATGATTTTTATTAGATTTATGACACCTAGGGTTTTCATATTCATGTTATTTATAATTTTAGTATTATGGATGGATGATTGGTTTTTAGCATTAATCAATTGTAAATCTTTGCATGTATTTTTTCTAGAATATGGCAAGGAAGCTAATCATAAAATTAGGTTTCCTCTTTGATTTATTTATTTATTTTTTCAGCCATTTTATTTATTTATTTTGTAATAAAATTATATTTTTGAAAAAGTATATGTAAAATATCAAAAGGAGTAAGGTTTCAATGTGTTTTTTAGATTAACTTTTTTGTTTCTTTAGTGATCAGGTGCACCCACATGCAGATCTATTAAGTAGAGAATATTTCGGAAATTCCTGTGATTCAAGAAGATATTTTCTCCACCACTATAAGTTAGTAATGGATAATGAAAATATATTTATCACATACTTCACTAAACTATATCATTTCTGGCTTCCACTATATGATTCCTACAATTGGTATCAAAGCATCAGTTGAACCGATGTATGATGGATTGAATCCATATTATATATATATATATATATATGATGTTTAGTAGATATATGACACCTAGTGTTTTAATATTCATGTTATTTATAATTTTAGTATTATATATGAATGATTGGTTTTTGGCTTTAATCCATGGCAAATCTTTGCTTGTTTTTTTGCTAGAATGTAACAATGAGGCTAACCATAAGAATAGGTTTTCTCATTAAGTTATTTAGCTATTTTTCAGCAGTTTTATTTATTTATTTTGTAATAAAATTGTATTTTTGAAAAAACATATGTAAAATACCCAAAGAAGTGAGATTTCAATGTGTTTTCCAGATTAACCTTCTTATTTATTTTGTGACTAGGTGGGCCCACATACAAATTTGTGAGTCCTGTGATTCAAGAAGATATTTTTTTCACTGTTATAAGTTAGTAATGGGGAATGAAAATATATGTATTACATACATCTTTCAACTGTGCGATTCCTAACTTTTGCTGTATGATTCCTACATTTGGTATCAGAGCACCGGTTAAATTGGTGTGTGGTAGATTGAATCCACATTTTATTTTCATATATATATATATATATATGATATTTATTGGATATATGACATCTAGGGTTTTAATATTCATGTTATTTATAATTTTAGTATTATGGATGAATGACTAGTTTTTTGTGTTAATCAATTGTAAGTCTTTGCTTGTATTTTTCTAGAATATAACAAGGAAGCTAACAATAAGATTAGATTTCCTCCTTGATTTATTTATTTATTTATTTTTCCAGCAAGTTTATTTATTTATTTTGTAATAGAATTAGATTTTTGAAAAAGTATATGTAAAATATCCAATGGAGTGAGGTTTTAGCATGTTTTTTAGATTAACAATTCTTGTTTCTTTTGTCATTAGGTGCGGTCACACGCAGATTTGTCATGTAGAGAATAGTTTGAAAGTTTCTGTGATTTAAGAAGATATTTTCTCCACTAGTATAAGTTAGTAATGAGTAATGAAAGTATATTTATCACATACTTCATTCAACTATATGATTTCTGTCTTCTGCTGTATGATTCCTACAATTGGTATCAGAGCACCAGTTGAATCGGTGTATAATAGATTGAATCCATATTTTATTTTCATATATATATATATATATATATATATATAAATATATAATGTTTATTAGATACATGATACCTAGGGTTTTAATATTCATGTTATTTATAATTTTAGTATTATAGATGAGTGATTGGTTTTTGGCTTTAATCTATGGTAAATCTTTGCTTATATTTTTCCTAGAATGTAACAATGAAGCTAGATATACAAATAGGTTTTCTCCTTGAGTTATTTATTTATTTTTCAGCAATTTTATTTATTTATTTTTAATGAAATTGTACGTTTGGAAAAATATATGTAAAATACCCAAAAGAGTGAGGCTTCAGTGTGTTTTCCCAATTAACCTTCTTGTTTCTTTTGTAATCAGGTGTGCCCACATGTAGATCTGTAATGTAGAGAATAGTTTTGTACTAGGTAATGAAAATATATCTATCACATACTTTATTCAACTGTGCAATTCCTGAATTTCGCTGTATAATTCCTACAATTAGTATCAAAGCACCAGTTGAATCAGTGTGTGACACATTGAATCCTCAATTCGTTTTCATATATATATATATGATGTTTATTAGATATATGACACCTAGGTTTTTAATATTCATTTTATTTGTAATTTTAGTATTATGGAAGAATGATTAGCTTTTAGCCTTAATCCATGGTAAATCTTTTTTTGTATTTTTTTCTAGAATGTAACAAGAAGGCTAATTATAAGATTAGGTTTCCTCCTTGATTTATTTATTTATTTATTTTTCTAGCTATTTTATTTATTTATTTTGTAATAAAATCAAATTTTTGAAAAAATGTATGTAAAATACCCAAAGGAAAATGCGCAGTCATTATTGTTTATCAATTTTCGAGACATTTTAGATATCGGTTTGAGACACAACCATCATGCACAAGTAGTACATAGAGAGACGAAGCCAATGAGCAACGAACATCACTGAAAGTTGTCGGACGTGCCTGCACATGCCAATTGAAGCTCTTGAGTGGATCTCAATGACCCATCTTCTTTGGGTGCATGGATAGTCTGATTCAGCTAGTTTTTGGTGGGTAGCCTCATCTAGTGATGGAATACCTACCTATAAAATTTCACTGTGATCGACTTTTTCTATGGTTGCCATTAATGTTTTTAGTATTTGGGTTCAATAGGGGACAAACTAGGTTTTATGGTTATGGGCCTAAAACCTTGAAAAACTAGCTCTAACTCGGCTCACATCCCATGTACTTGCAAATTTGAAGAAAGGAAGAGGAATAGGCCAATAAATCAAGTTTGGGCTTTGTGGCCTTAATTGGACTTGTAATTTGTCTTTCTAGGAAACCATGGATTAAGGTCTTCTTTATTCATTTTTTTATAATTGTTTAAATTATATGGATATAACATGTTTATATGTGTTAGTATGCCATATAAAATAAGTGATACTATATTATTGCATCATATGGTATATACATGTGATAAAAAATATGTTTTATATCTAAATTATATTATTATAGAAATTCCCTAAATTAATTTAATTATAAGATATTGAATGGGTGAATGTTAAAATTAATTTAACATGTAATGACTCCATTAAGGGTCCAATAATAAAATAGTTATGTGATTTCCCAGTAGATAAGGGTAACTATATTTGATTGGATTAGAACTAAATTAAATTTAAAATCTTAATTAGGTTGTATGGCCCAACATAGACAATTCTAAGATATTAAAAGATTTTGTAATTAAACTAATGATTAATACATTTAATTTTAATAATATTAATAATCCTTCCAACGAGGCTCTGTTAATATTATTCAATGCCCAAAGAATACTGGAACAATGATTGATTTTTCTAAAATCAAATTTAAGTGGTAGGTGTTAGTGTTACCTAAGAAGATTCTGTCTAAGAAGATCTATTTTTAAAGAGACTAAGATCCACCTTATCTTTCCTTGTAGCTGATTTGGTAGGATATTATATATATCATGTTTAAAATGATAGATTTTACTAACATCAATTTTGAGTGGTAGGTGTTAGTGTTATCTAAGAACACTCTGTTTAAGAAGGTAGGCTTTTAAGAAGTCTGAGATCCACCTCATCTTTTCTGGGAGCTGACTTAGTAGGATACTACACATACCATGTTCAAAATTTAATTTATTACAAATATCTAGCCCAACATAAGTGTTTGTAATGGAAATTAAATTATTGTTACAACAAATATAAGAAATAAGTAGTTAAGGGATTTGCATACTTATATATTTGGTGTGAATATTACATATTAATATATACGCATTTTTTTTTTCTTCATAAAATGTCAAACCTAAATCCCTTAGCTATGGTTTTTATTTAGAAGCCTATGGATGGAAATGATTATGAGTAATGGAAAACTAACCTTTTTATTATCCTTGCATTTGAAAGAATCAAGTTTGTCTTAACAACCTCAAAGCCCTAAGAATCTGCTGCTAATGTGTTCGAGGAAACTAAGATAAGATATGCAGAATGGCAATGGGCTAATATTATAGTTCATTGTTATATTTTTGCTAGATTTGCCAATTCTTGATAGACGTCAATATCCAATCTAGAAGATGCATTAGAAATGACAAAATTCTAAATAGGATGTTTACTAAAAGTTGTATTATTGCTAGATGAGTAGCAATAAGGACACTAATGTATTCTGATCTGACTAGAGAAAGTGTCGAGGAACATTATCTTATGATGATGGGGCAATTCAGTCCTGCAGAAATGATGAGGGCTAAGCTAGATGAAGAAATGCAAATCGATATGATCTTGGAATCTTTTTTTGATAGTTCTGTAACAGTTCAGTCCATCCGCATGTGATATTGTCCGCTTTGGACCCCGTTCGCACGGTTTTAAAATGTCTCACACGAGTTAGGAGTCCCACCCATTCAACAACTCGGGATATTATCCTTTTTGGCTTCGCTCACCACAACCTCAAGGTTTTGCGTTCCCATATGGGAAATTTTTGCAGTGGTTAGGGGTCCCACCCCTTCACCTGCCAGTTCCACTGGCCCAGGCCTCAGGCCCAACTACGATATTGTCCGCTTTGTGTCTGGCCCGCACGACTTTGTTTCACTTGAAAGGTCTCACAAGGGAAAGGTATCCACACCCTCTTATAAGGCATGTGATATTATCCGCTTTGGAAAGGGGAACGAAGCATGCCTTATAAGAGGGTGTGGATACCTTTCCCTTGTGAGGCCTTTTAAGGGAAACAAAGTCATACAGACCAGGCCTAAAGCTGACAGCATCGTAGTTGGGCTTGAGGTTTGGGCCAGTGGGACTGGCAGGTGAAGGGGTGAGACCCCTAACCACTGCAAGGCCTTCCCATATGGGAACGTAAAACCTTAAGGTTGTGGTGAGCCAAGCCAAAGAGGACAATATTCTGAGTTGTTGAATGGGTGGGACCCCTAACTCGTGTGAGGCTTTTTAAAACCTTATGGGTGGGATCCAAAGTGAACAATATCACATATGGGTGGACTGGGCTGTTACAGTTCAATCAGTTCAAACTAAACTAGAATATGTAAAATATGAAGCTTTCTACGATTAATCTCATGCACTAACTTGAAAGTGATGAAAAAACATGAAGCCAGTAAATGTATATCATGCTGAAAGTTTTTCTAAACCTAAGTGGCAGCCTAAAGGTGAAAAAAAGCACAAAAAGCCAAAAGGAGTAGTTTAAGTTGCAAAACCAGCTGCAGTGAAGAATTTAAAAGGCAAGTGCTTCAAGTGTAGTTAAAAGTCATTGGAAAAAGGATTGTGCTAAATTAGTTATGGGTAATTTATGTGTAGTTGAGGCTTGTTTAGTAGAAAATTACAAGGATAAATGGATAATTGAGCTAGGAGCTACTAACCATGTTTGTTACTCTTTATAGTGGTTCAAATAAAATAGCCCACTCAGTAACAAACAAAAAAGCTTGAAGTTGAAAAATGGGGAACATGTCTCTGTGATGGAAAGAAGATTAGTGGAGTTAGTTATTTATTTAAAGATGGTTTGATAGTACATTTTGATTCCTCAGTTTCAATTAAGAGTAATGATACTTTTATTGGTTCCAGAGAATTGATGAATGTTCTTCATTTCTTAACTCCTTTATCTTATGATTTAATGCCATTGAAAATATAGATGATGAACAACTTCCCTTGTCTAAGAAAAGAAAAATGTTGAATGAAACCTATCTTTGGCACTTGCCATTATGTCATATTAACTCTAATATTTTCATTGTTTGGTTAAAAATGAAATGCTAAAATATTTAATCTTTGAATCTATACCAATATGTGACTTTTGTTTGGAAGGTAAGATGATAAAAAGGCCTTTTGAGGCTAAAGGAAATCATATAAATTGATGCATATTGATGTATGCGACTAATGAGTGTTCAAGCTAGAGGCAGGTTTGAGTATTTGATCATGTTCACTGATGAATACTAAGATATGGTCATGTTTACTTAATGCGCCATAAGTTTGAAGCTTTTGATAAATTTCAAGAGTATAAGGTTGACGTAGAAAGCAATTAGGTGTCCATATTAAATAATTGCGGTTCGACTGAGGTGGTGAATACCTATCTAGTAAGTTTAAGTTTATTTTGGCTTAAAAGGGGAAAATTTCTCAATTGTCATCCCTTGGACACTTCAACAAAATGGAGTTTCTAAAAGAAAAACTAGGACTCTTTTGGATATGGTAAGATCGATGCTTAATTATTCATCTTTACCTTAATCGTTTTGGAAACATGTCTTTGAAACAATTATATTCCTACTGAACTTGGTTTCATCTAAATTTGTTTCAAAGACACTAATAGAATTATGGAAAAGTGTAAAAATCTAGTTTAAATCATATTCACATTTGGGGTGCCCCAGCACATGTTTTAGTAAACAAACTTTAAAAATTGGAATCTCGTATGAAAATATATGAGGGAACGATAGGGGGAATCTTTTATAATCCATAGGAAAGAAAGTGATTGTGAGTACTTATGTTACTTTGTTAGAAGAGGATTTTATGATGAATTTTAAACCTAAGAGTAAGGTTATTTTTGAAAAGCTTGACTTAGTTCAAAACCCACCTAAAACTCCTGGGCCTCCATCCCTGTTTCATATGCATGTTCAAAGAAGAGAAAATATATTAGAAATACTCGAAGGTGAACAGGCACAGGAATAAGTTTAGGATCAAATTTAAGAACAAGAAGAGGATAATGAAAATACTAGTTATCCAACACAACCACTGAACTTAAATCCTCCAATACATGTACAATAGCTAATGCAGTAAACTCATAATGGGAGAGTGATACATAAACCTATAAGGTATATCTTGATGGGTGAGATCTATCATATGTCTTGATAGGTGAGATGTATCAGGCCATTAAGGATAATTCGGATGATGACCTTGCCACTTACAAGGAAACATTAGAAGATGTTCATGTGCCATTAAGGATAATTCGGATGATGACCTTGCCACTTACAAGGAAACATTAGAAGATGTTCATGTGCAAGAGTGGAAAAAGGCCATGGATCATGAGATGAAATCTATAGATTCAAACTCAGTCTAGTCTCTTATAGAGACACCTAAAGGGGTAAAACTGATTGGATGCAAGTGGATCTACAAGAAAAATATAGGACTGGATAGGAAGGTAGAAACCTTCAAAGCTAAATTATTGGCAAAAGTGGCAAAGGCCATTATGGATAAATTATATGTCTTGATGGATGAGATGTATGAGGTCAATATAATTTAGATGATGACCCTACCACTTACAAGGAAGCGTTAGAAGATGTTCATGTGCAAGAGTGGAAAAAGGACATGAACCATGATATGTAATCTTTATATTAAAACTTAGTATAGTCTTTTATAGAAGCAACAAAAAGGGTAAAACCGATCGGGTATAAGTGGATCTACAAAAAGAAAAAAAGGACTAGATGGGAAGGTAAAAACCTTCAAAGCTAGATTGTTAGCAAAAGATTATACCTAGAAAGAGGATATAGATTATGATGAAATCTTTTCATTAATAGCCATGTTTAAATCTGTCTAGATTCTCTTAGCTATATTAGTAACTCTTGATTATGAGATTTGGCAAATGGATGTCAAGACCACTTTCCTAATGCTGAGTTGAAAGAGGACATCTATATGTAGCAGTTAAAAGTGTTTATAGAAAAAGGCCAAAAACACATGGTATACAAGTTGTATATGTCAATTCATGAACTTAAGTAAGCATCCAGATTATGAAACATCAGGTTTGATTAGGCCATACAAATGTTTAGTTTTGAGAAAAGTCTTGATGAACCATGTTCATATAAAAAGATTCAGGTTTAAGAGTAGTTTTTTTGGTCCTTTATGTATATGATATTTTTCTAATTGAAAACGATGTGAAGGTGTTATGAGGTTTAAAAACTTACTTGAAAGAATGTTGAAAGATGGTGTAGATTGGTTCCCCTTTCACTTCTATGCTAATAAAAAAAATACTGCTGCTACAAGATCATTGATAAAACATTTATTTGTTACACGAGAAGTATCGCATAGCAATTGAGAGGCATGGCATAATGGAAAATTTAACAGCTTCTCATCATCTCTCTACTATCTTCAACAACAACTCAACAACTTTTCTAGGACCATACACAACTAAATGCCTAACCAAAATTTCAGACAAGGATTTGTTAAACAATTTGGGATTGCATTTCATTCTTTGTAAGCATGAGAAAGTAGAAATTTCTCAACTTTCTATCCTGGAATCCATATGCGGATGTAGAATGTTAACTCCTTACATCCATCAGACCATCGTAATTGAATCTTCCAATGAGTTTAGTTTGCTCAAACTGACAATTTTATTAACATTTAGAAATCTAAGTCCCCCATTTTCTATAAACAGAATACTAGAAATTGCATCTTTAACTCCTAAATAGTTAATTTCTACATATATATTTCTTTTAAATTTCCTTTGACACTAATTTCAAAGGACAAGTTTTGATCTCACACATTGAAATGTTAAAAGTGACAACATTAGAACTGTGATCACAAATTTCAATCGAGGTGCTAAAGTAGTTATAGTAATTTCATTGGTGGAAAAGGATTCCTGCTTGCTTGATGGAGAATCTGCTACAATAATGTCTTTACTGAATGAATAAGCAGGTTGTTTTGGTTGAGGCAAGGTGCTTTCACTGCCTAACATCAAAACCATGTAAGACATGTTTGGCCTATCCTCAGGGTGCTCTTGCACACATAAGAGACCAATGTGAGTGCTGCGAAGCACTTCAGAAAGATCGCTTGAGTCCTTGAGCCATGGATCAATAAGTTCCAAAGATCTTCCTTCTTTCCACAATCTCCATGCCTATAACATGTGATATCCAATTTCTTAATCAAGGTGCTTTACTTTTAATATTTTGTTGAAACACCATTGATCGTAAGATCTCAAACACACACATATACATTATATTATATTAAAATAAATATATAGGGGCAAGTTCCCTGTACAAAGGGATTTGAACAAAGCTTTTTGACGAATCATTGTAGTCATTGAATGAGGTTGATCTAAGAGTTGAAAATTATTTTATTTTAAATGGATTATAACTTCTAAAAACTAACCATTTTAATAGTTGTTTTATTAAGGTTGATTATTTATTCACCATTAGACAATGAAAAGCAAATGGTAAAGATGATTTGTCAAAAAGCTTTATCAAATCCATTTGTGTAAAGAACTTTCCTCGCATATATATATATATATATATACATATATATAAATATATATATATATATATATATATAAGGGACTTGACTTTTCTCCTGCAACATGTTGCAAGATGTTAATCCAAATGAAGTTCTAAACTTAAAGACTTGACCAAAGTCAAACTATTTATATGAGAGATGGGCTAACAATGATTGATTTACCATGACAAATATTTATTATGCAAAGATAAGAATCAATAAGAAATTAGCACTTACATGTACAACAAGGTTACATGTGTGGTTTGGATAATAGAGCCCTCTATTTCTCTTTCCACATATAATCTCCAACAACAAAATTCCATAGCTAAAGACATCTGACTTCACTGAGAATAGCCCATCTATAGCATACTCAGGTGCCATGTAACCACTATAAAAAAAATTGTTAACAAAACATAAATATATTTAAGATGAAAAGTTAGAGAATTAAAATAAAATACTCACTATGTTCCAACAACTCTATTTGTATTCCCTTCGCTTTGATTCCCACCAAAAGCTCTAGCCATACCAAAATCTGAAATTTTTGGATTCATTTCAATATCAAGTAAAATGTTACTGGTTTTGAGATCTCTATGTATAATTCGTAATCTTGAATCTTGATGGAGATATAGGAGCCCTCTTGCAATTCCACCAATTATGTGAAAGCGCTTGGACCAGTCTAAAAGTTTACTTTTTGTTTTGTCTGAAAAGAATGATAGTCAAATTAATCCAATTTCTCATTTGACATCTCATATATACAACAATATAGACAAGTACCATATTTTAATGGAAATTATATTGTTATTCTAATTAAACTTCTGAGTTTTGTGAGATAAACAAACCAAAAATGAAGGAGTTCAGGCTACTATTGGGCATGTATTCGTAAACCAGCATTTTTTCTTCCCCTTTTAAGCAACAACCAAGAAGCTTTACTAGATTTCTGTGCTGAAGTTTGGCAATCAAAGCAACTTCATTTTTGAATTCGTTCACTCCTTGTAATGAACTCTTTGAAAGCCTTTTCACAGCAATTTCTCGCCCATCTTCTAGTGTACCCTAAACATTTGAAGAAGAAATATGAGATATATTAAATAAATTTAGGCTTTTGACAGTTCTTGTCAGCATGTTTGTGGAGTTAGTTACCTTGTAAACCGGTCCAAAGCCGCCTTCCCCAAGCTTATTATCGCTTGAGAAGTTGCAAGTGGCCTTAACAATCTTATCAAGGTCGAAGAAGATCACATCCAAGTTTTCTGCTTGGCTTTCATTGTTCAAATTCTCTATCATTTCAATGGTCGCTGCATTGTGTAATGAAGAAAGGAAGCTAAATATCAAATTTAAATGTCATATTCAATAAAGCAATGAATGTAATTCCTCCTTTACGTTTTGGTGTTTGGTTTTCAATTTGTTTTTCTTTTTTGATTTTAAGTTCTTAATGTATAACTGACTTGTGCTAAATGATAGTTAAGCTTCTCACTTAACTTTAAGTTTTAAAGAAATTAACAACAAGATTAAAGGAAACAAATCTAAAAAATACAAAATTGAAAACTATTTCAAATGGCTGAAAACATGAACCTCATTTTAATAAATGTTTTTCTTTTTGTTATTGTAAATGACTAATATGTATTTATAGTAGTCATGATTATTATTTATATATACTTGATCTCTCAATTAAAAAAGAAAACTAGAAATAGAAGAATATAAACGCTATCGAATTGAGGGTAAGTAATTTTATTAATCAAAATTCACAAGTTCGTATAGAACTAAGCATGGTAATTCAAAATAAAAAATAAAAAAAAATTATATGAGCATAATATGGCATGTTCAGGGACCTAACTCCTTTGTGGCTAGAAGTCTAATTACTCATTTCAATTAGGTCTTCTATTCTTTTTTTTACTGTATTTTTTAACTTTTACTTTTTTAGATACTTTTATTTTATTTTTTTCATTTTTTACTCGTATCTTATTCTTTTCTTCTTCTTTTTTTTTTTTTGGGGCTTTCTCTCTTCTGACATGTGTAAATTTTTTTGAATAATCTGTCTTTACTTTTGTATTTTTGTTTTAGTTTTTTTTTCTTTTATTTTTATAACCAAGTCCCTTTTTTGCTTTTAATATTATTCATGCCTTTTTTTTTTCCCTCTTAAACTCTGTATATATATTTTGAGTAACAAAAAAAAAAACGTAAGTGACAAAAAGGGAAAGACATGAATAAAAAAGATTAAGGAGAGGATATGAATCTTCAAATAAAAAAAAAAAAAAACTTGTTTAAAATTAATCAGACTTGAGTAGATTAGGAAATGAATGGTATTAAGTTCGTATTAAATTTTCCAAACTCAAATACCACCTATTAAGCTAAAATCCATTTATTAAAAGAACTTGAAATCTGTTAACGACTCATTTAACCCATGATGAAAAAAATGAAAAAGAAATCCTATGATAAAGTACATTTAATAAATCTCTTTAACAACTTTTCAATTATACAAAATTAAAGAAAACAAAAAGAAAGGAAAAAAGAAAAAAAAAAGTCTAACGCACATATTCATTTTGTTATTAAAAAAAAATCACTGTATTTAAAAATTATTGTGTGTTTTTTTTTTTTTTTTTTTTGACTAAAAAGGATTGTATTACTCACACATAGTTTACAGAAAAATTGACATAGTATTGCAAAGGTGATGAGATTAGTAGTTTTACCTTTTAGGCATTTCCTAGTCCTGACTTGGCGGATGTAACAAGCAAGCAAGACCAGCCCACAAGCCACAACAAAGACGGCCACAATTACCACACCAATTTTCACCATCCGCTCACCATCTCCACCTTCACATGATTTTGGCACACCATACATACAAAAATAGCATTAGCACGATCAATTACTCAAGCATCAATACGTGAAAAGTAAAACACATGAAAATGAAACAGAGAAGATAGGTGATGCCATATATACCTAAGTCTGAAGCGTGTAATCGAACATACAGATCTTGCCCACCAGCTTGAAACTCTCTTATATCAATCGAGTCTCCAAACCACATGGCACACCCACTTTTTTTTCCACTGATATTATAATCTGTATAAGCCGTACAAGAACACTTGCTCAAGCATTTGGCTTTGCATTCCTTGAGATTCAAACTTGCATTTGCCCAAGCATGTGTAGTATCAGGCAATTTCAAGCCACTGATTTTGACAAACCCGGATAAATGTTTGTCCAGGCAGTCCAAAGGTTTATTCCGTGCACATCCTTGAGACCAGTCCAAGAAGTTTCCTTTTCGCGTGAAACCCTTCAAACATTGGCAAACAGGGGCTTCCCAAATGACACAGTTTCCATTGGCACCACACAGGCCATACCCGTCACAAACGTCTTTTGGCATTGATGAGAACCCATCCCAACTTTGAGTCCCTGAATTCCAAGCATAGCGTGTCCGGATATAACCATTGGTCTGGTTTACAACTAACCTTGTCTTTACAGATTCATTTTTTAGGTGAAACATGTAGTACACTTCATCTTTATGGTGAACATATTCGTAACTGAATAAAAGGTTGGGTTTTAACTCAGGCGTACCAGTGCACCGAAGGCCATTCCAGGGTCCATCCCGATAGTACTTATTGGAGCCTTTCCACGTTTGAGACTCGGGATATTCACAAAGTGTAACCCCCCAAGCAAAGTCTCCCGGAGCAGGGTCATCAGGGCTCTTCCATGGTATTATATGCCGACCAATACCAGTTCTCAAGTCCCATCCAAACTTCATACCTGGTAATAAGGTATCACTAGGATAATCAAAACTCTGCCACAAATAATTATTGTCTGAATTCTCATCATCTTTCTTATCTATCAATACTAGATTTCCAGTATCAAAAAGCTGTAATATCGGAGCCTGGAGAGATTTAGTTGGCCTTGCTGACCAAACAACAATACTCCTCTTTCCGAGAAGGACAAGATGTCCTGTTCTGTTAATCATCAAAATCCCAGAAGAGTCGATGATTGGGTTCTGACGGTTAGCCACCCAAACAACAGTTTTACATGGAATATCCTTGTACCAGATTCCCACATACCTGTTTGAGGAACTACCTGGACTGAAGAAACCCAGTTCAAATTTTCCATATTTGGAAACCAAGGTGCTGTTTTCAGTGTCAGTGATGGCTTGGGTTCCGAAAATGGTGTCGAGGGCTATGGAAGAGTCAGAAAAAGAAAGTAGAATGATGGTAGTGATAAAAAATGTGGTAGAAGAAAGAATCCCCATTTCTTCTACCTGGCATGCATGGCTCTGGAGCTATCGGCTTAGAAATCAAATATGTTAAGGATACAATCCCATTAATTTCTACGTAACTAAAATCACGGCAGTTGAATTTACGACTGATATTTGATTGGTTGGCAGAAATTTCTAGATTTCAGTGCTAAACCAAAAAATGTCTTGTTAAAAACAAGAAATTGTTATTCTTCACAGACATATGTAGGATGTTGAATTCAAAAAAAAAAAAAAAAAAAAAAAACAAAAAAATTCTATTTGTAATAATTACCAATTTATATGGTAATTTTTAATTGAATATTAAATTTATTATTTATATATTAAAAATTTGAAAATATATTTTTTAATTATAATAATTTAAATTCTTATTTAATATATATATTCCACCGATAATAAACAGTGATAAATAGTTTTTCTTTTGTTTTAAATTTATCTTATCAATAAGTTGAAAAAAAAAAAAAAAAAAGGGATACATCAGATATAAATATTTTTGGAGACATTTACTGAAATTTTCCACCTTTGGCTTTATTAGTTGCCTGTCTAGTGGATTGACTTAGTAGACTCCATGAACAAAGTCTGCGTGCGCCGATAGAGATGTAGCTTAGAATCTCGATAATCAAAGAGAGGTAATCCACCTATTTCTGATTATTTTTTATCAGTCAGCTTTCAGCTAGGCCTGGCCAACTTGGTGCGACCTTGAAAGGAGAACACAGTGACAGAATTGGTTGCACTTCCAATAGATAACAAAGAATAAAAAAAAAAATATTGGACTGAGTCAATTACTTTTAAGAAGGACAATAAAATTTTGGAATATGTGCACAAATCTCATCATCTAAGGAGGATTTCAATATATGCAAAAATACCATGTAAATATGTACAAAATAACAAATAAATTATGAAAAATTTATAATCCAAAAATTTTAATTTTTTTTTAAACATTATATTATGCTTATTTGATTAATTATTTATTCTTTTTATAATTTTCTTTTTTAAAAAATTAAATTTATCATCGGAACAAAAGGAGAAATATACCATTTATTAAAAATATCAGAAAGAGAAATTCCCTTAAAATTAATTTCTTAATTAGGCGGAGTAATTGTGGGATATAGTGAAACCCTGAACTGAGAAGGGTCCTAACAAATAATATTCATCTAAAAAAAAAGTTAATCTCTTTCATCGAGGTCTTAATTTATATGTAATTACAAACTGAAACCACTGTGGATTGATCGTCTGATCATGGGTAACAGATCCTTTATATCAATTTAGTCCAGTTTTAAATCGGAACCAATGCTCAATTATTGATAGTTTACGGTTTCCTCGGTTTCCATGATGTTCAAAGAGGTTTAAGACCAAAACAAAGGCATAAACATATTCCATTCCACTCAAAATACACTATTTAATACTATCTAGATTACGATTTTTTGTAAAAACAATTTTTTCATCATAAGCTCAAAGCGGGTCTAATAAGAAATTGGTTTCACATAACAAACAGAACAAACGATGGTCTCCTAACAATTCCAAACCACACGAAAAATTAATTTGAAATCAATCCCAATATTTATCAAAATAAATTACACAAAAGAATCGTAAATAATCAATTCATGCAATTAAAGGACAGATCATATCATCGACCAAAAATCATAAATCAAAAAAATACATATATATATATATATATATATATATATATATATATATATATATATTGTTATTTATAAAACATGGCTCTAATGTAGCACGACAGATAAATTACAAGCCGATATAAAAATATAGTAAAATAAAAATATGTGGCTTTGATACCAATTGTTAGTGTCACGTTAAATAATCTAACATGTTCACCACTATGGATACAATGATCCATAGACCATACATATAATATATTTTACTTTATTAAATAAATAAAATAGATTAGAATTTAGAATCACTAAACTCTAAAAGCAGCCATTGAGGTTAAAAATGTAAAGGTTAACTTCAAGGTTCGGAACAGCATTGAGATTAAAAATGCTCCAATGGAAGCAATTCTATGATAGATGACCTTTTGGGAACACTGAACAAAAAACTTTATACCATCTATAGTGCAATGATTAAATTGGAAAAAATATTGATGGAGTAAGAGAGTAGGATGCCAGTGAAGGTAGAACGTTACAGTCAAGCTCAAATTAGATTCTTAATATTAGAATTAATGTTAATATTATGATATTTAATGCCTAACCCACGAGACAAATGAAAACACTTATCTAAATCATCCATTGATTTGCCAATTGCAGCCAAATTATCACAAATTAAAGTAAACTTATGGATATGATTGATTGACTTCCTTTCTTCAATTCCATGAGGCTATCACTAAGAAAAATTTCCTTTTCCTTGGTAGCTAGTAGAAGATGTTCTTTGATAGCTTTCCAAATAAGAAATGTTGTGACAAGACCAAAGGTGAAGCTGATAACATCAACAGACATAGTATCAAGCAGCTAAGTGATTAGAAGGCCATCATTGTTAACCCATAAAAGAAAAGTTTGGATTTTCATCCTTGCTGCCGTGCTCCTTTTCTAGTTTCTTTAACAGTTTGGCACTGCTTGAAATATGATGATAAATTCCGAGACTTCGAATGAGAGGAACAACTTGAGAACGCAATAGCAGAAAATTTGATGAGTCTAACTGGATTGATATGAGGCTCGAGCATTGATGGAATGATTGAATTGAAAGCCTTGGTTCAACTTCTATGCCAACATTAAGATCCATGACTACAACTTGCTCTGATACCATGATGCAAAACAGATTTCTAAGAAATTATTTTGTGAAAGAAAACTTCCTCTATTTTTATGATGCAAAATAGAGGTGAGAAACTATTTATATAATATTTGCAAAAAGCTATTTTTGGTCTTAGTCACTCACACTACGTAAACATCCACTCTTTCTCTCTCACTTTTTACAAGCTGTTATATACACATATATATACACATTGACAACATTTCTAATAAAAAAAAATAACAAGTATAAAACAAATCCTTATCTAGCTACAAGTTTATCAGGATATAATCCTTTGGAGATAGCTTTACAAGTGAGCAGTCCTTGTAGAACAGCATATCTCTTATACTCATCTGTCACTAACAAATTTGACTTGTTCCATAAGATGACAACTTGGCCAATTGTGTTTGCTAAGTTGGCTATCCATGTGTTTGCCGAGTTGATTGTCCAGGTGGCTATCCACATATATTATCAGGCCCCCTCAAATTGGAGAGTGAAATGAGATGAACTCCTAGCTTGAACCGAAAGGAACAAAAGAGCTAATGAGACAGAGCTTTGGTAAATATATCTGCTATCTGATGTGAAGAAGGAATAAACCATGTAACCAAAATTTCATCAGCTACTGTTTCTCTCACAAAATGATAGTCAACTGCAATATGTTTTGTTCTCTTGTGAAAAACTGGATTGATAGTCATGTGAAGGGCACTAATATTGTCACAGAGAAGCTAAATGGGTTTTGTATATGAAAAACTCATATCATGTAAGATATAAGACAACCATGTTAACTTTGCAATTGCTGCAGCCATAGCACAATACTCAGACTCAACACTTGATCAAGCTACTGTGGTCTGTTTCTTTGAAGCCCACGAGATGCAATTTGCTCCCAAGTAAACACAGTACGCTGATGTGCTCTTTCGGGTAACAATACATCCAGCCTAATTTGCATATGAAAAACCAATTAGAGTAGATAAGCTTTGTCCTAGGAGATGAAGTCCATAATCTATTGTTCCAAGAAGATATCGCAGTGTATGCTTGACAGCTTGAAGGTGGAGCTTAGTTGGACTTTGAAAGTGTTGGTAGACTTCATTTATAGCAAATTGAATATCAGGCCTTGTAAAGGTTAGATATTGAAAAGCTCCCACAATACTTCGATAATCTATAGCATTGACTAGTTCCTTAGCATCATGAGGTATTGGTGGCTTGACAGAGACTGGTGCAGTCATAGAAGTTGCTTTTAAGCATGTGAGCACGACTTAGAAGATCCTCAATGTATTTAGCTTGACAAAAAAAAAAAAGTCCTCCCTTAAAGAATTTTACGTTAGTACCCAAAAAATGATGAAGAAGTCTAAGATCCTTTAATGCAAATTGGTTTATTAACTAATCAATAAATGTTTGCATAACTCTTGTATCTGATTTAGTAATAATTACATCATCAACATAGACTAGGATAACGATTAAGTGCTTACCATTATTATAACAAACATAGAAGAATTAGCTTGGCTGCAAAGAAATTCAATTTGCATTAAAAAATGGGAAAGTTTATTAAACCATGCTCGTGGGGCTTGCTTTAAGCCATATAAGGATTTTTTGAGAAGAAAAAATGATTAGGATTGTTTGCATTTTGAAAAGCCGATGGCTGCTCCCTAAGTCACCATGAAGAAAGACATTCTTTACATGCAATTGCTTAATTTCCCAATTTGACACTAGAGCAATAGATAAAACAAGACGTATAGTTGCTGGTTTAACCACAGGGCTAAAAGTCTCATCATAATTAAGACTTTCAATTTGTGTGAAGCCTTTGGCAACTAATCTTGCTTTGTAACGATCCAAGCTTCCATCCTTTTTGAATTTTGTACGGTAAACCCACTTTGAACCAACCACGTTCGCATTTGCTGGTCATTAAACCAACACCCATGTATTATTTTTATGCAAAGCCTAGAGTTTTTCCTTCATTACCGTGATCCATTCACTTGATTTCAATGCTGATTTCAAGGATTTTGATTCAAATATTGCAAGTGCTGGGTTGACAGACAAGGATGGGTCCAATTCATTTGCACGATCTGGATGCAAACGTAATTAATGTCTAGTTAACATGGGGTGTATGTGGGTTTGAGTTGTGGAGGTTGCTTGGTTGTCTTATATAGGTAGATATATAAATAGATAAGATGAGATGTCAGGTGGGTTTGGTAAGCTTGAGTGGACTCTATTTCATGAGGTTGTGGTGAGGTTGAAGCAGACTTTTCAGGTAAGCTTATGGACAAGGTTGAGATCATCTCTTATGGTGTTAGTGGCATTGGAGAATGGGATTTTGTTGGGGATGTGGCTTTTTCAATTGATATTATGCAACAATCAACTTTAATACTTTGAGACATTGCTTACTTATTGGATTGATAATTCGACATTCTCTCATTATTTGACATGGGTTCTTATATCCACTCATCAGCATTTGGAAACTTAGTTAGAGAAAGTGAGTCTTGCACGTTATTGCAAAGAAGTTCTTTAGTTGATGCAAAAGGAAAAACATTTTCATTAAAAACTACATGCCGAGGTATATAGATTTTATGTGTAGTGGGATCAAGACATCTGTAGCCTTTATGTAGAAGACTATAACTAATAAATACACATGGATAGGTTTTCTTAGTGGATTTATGATCACTTTGTCTTCTCAAATGAGTATAACATAAGCAGCCAAAAACTCTAATGCCACTATAATCTGGAAGCCTTCCATATAATTTGAAATATGGTGTTTTCATTTTTAAAATACTTGATGGCAGCCTATTTATTAGATAGACAACAATAAAAAAATATTCAACCCAATATTTTAATGGTAGATTTGCATGAAACATCATTGATAGAACAGTCTCAACAATATGATGATGTTTCCTTTCTACAACTACATTTTGTTGAGGAGTACCAGGGCAAGAAAGTTGTTGTTGTATGCCACATAATCTGAAATGTGTTAAAAAAGCATTTGAAGTAAATGCTCCACCACTATTACAATGGAAATTTTTGATTCTCCATTCAAGCCTTTTTTTCTACTCCTTTTTACCGCTATCTCCTGACTTTTATTCTTTATTAAAAAATCAAGAGAGTTAAACTTAACAATATATGCACCATCAAAAGTTATGCTTATTGACAACAAATTTTTTTTCAATTGAGGAACAGCTAAAACATTATTTAAATGTAGCTTAGATGGTTTTGTATAAGTAATGGTTTCTCTCATATGAGTAATTGGCAAAAGTCTCCATTACCAACAAAAATTCTATCATGTACCTTATTCTATTATCATATGTGCATTAGCTTCTGAATCTTCATATGTGGTGTTGTCCTCTGTATTATCTTGGAAAGTAGTGAAGGCTTGTTATGGTTCTCTAGATTCATCAAAGATATCATACTGATTCCAACATTTGCTTGTTGTATGGTATGGCCTGGTACATATTTGACAATAAACAATATTGTTAGAACCTATTATCAAATCAGAATGATTACCTCTTGGTTCACGATTTTGAGGACTAGTTTAAGGCTTCCAAGTATTTGAAGAAGACGTTGCAGCGAAACATCCAGTAGGGGTAAATTCTCTACCTCAAGAAGTGAACCTTCATCCTGAATAATGACCTAGACCTCTTCCAAGGCTGCTTACAAAAGCTTGTGTATGATGTACAAGCTATTTTTCCTTCGATTGACTATCAATAAGAGCCTAATCATGTGCTTTCAATGCTAACACAAACTAAGTAAAAGATGAATATGGGGGTTTTGTCAACATTGCTAAATCAAAAGGTTGATATTGAACACTTAACCCATGAAACAAATGAAAACATTTATGTAAATCATCCACTGGTTTGCCAATGCAGCCAAATTATCACATATTAAAGTAAACTTACAGATATACTCATCGAGTGATTGACTTCCTTTCTTCCATCCCATGAACATAACACTGAGAAAAATTTCCTTCTCTTTGGTAGCTAGTAGAAGATGTTCTTCAACAACTTTCCACACAAGAAACACTATGTTAAGACCAAAGGTGAAGCTGATAACATTAACAGACATAGTACCAAACAGCCAAGTGATCAGAAGGCCATCATTGTTAACCCACAAAGCAATGTTTGGATTAACATTCTTGCTGTCGTGCTTCTTTTCTAGTTCCTTTAACGGCTTAGCATTAATTGAAATATGATGACAAATGCCAAGACTTTTAATGAGAGGAACAACTTGAGAATGCCATAGCAGAAAATTTGATGAGTCTAAATTGATTGATCTAAGGCTTGAGCATTGATGGAATGATTGAATTGAGAGCCTTGGTTTAACTTCTATGCCAACATTAAGATCCATGATTGCAACCTGGTCTGATACCATGATGAAAAACAGAGTTCTAGGAAATTCCTTTATGAAAGAAAACTTCCTTTGTTTTTATGATGCAAAACAAATGTGAAAAAACTATTTATATAATATTTGCAAAAAACTTTCTTTGGTCTTATTCACTCACACTACGTAAACATGCACTCTTCCTTTCTCACATTTTACAAGATGTTATATACACATATATATACACATCCACAATGTTACTGATAAAAGAAAAATAAAAATAGATATAAAACAAATCCTTATTTAACTACAAGTCTATCAGGAGACAATCCCTTAGACATAGCTTTACAAGTGACCAGTCCTTTTAGAACAACATATCTTTTATGCTCATCTATTACTAACAAATTTGACTTGTTTCCAGAAGATTATAGCTTGGTCAATTGTGTTTGCTGAGTTGGTTGTCCAGGTGGCTATGCACATATTCTATCAAATATATTTAAAGATGTATATATTATTAAATTCATAACTAAGATTAATATTGCTTACCATAGTTCTTTCAGTATGTTGTGGAATTACCTTGTAAACAGGATCAAAACCACCTTTCCCAAGCTTATTACTTTTAAAAAGTTGTCAATGACGTTAATAATCTTATCTAGGTCAAAGAATATCACCTCCATGTGTTCTGTTTAGCCTTCATTTTTCTTATTCGTTGTTCTTGCATTCCTTCCTTGTCTAATTAAAACAAAGAAATAAAAAAAAAAGTTTAAGATTAAGAAATGAAATAGGGAACTTAAATTGATCCGTTTGGATTAGATACAAAAATATGACTGAAGATGGAAAATAAATAGCAAATTCCAATTTCATAATCATGGAAGCAATGAATCTAAGCTTTTTTATAGGCACAATATGAAATTGAACTTTAGTTCTTCTAATAAGACTAAAGTTTATGTCTACATAAAGTGTTTATACATATTGACCAAATATTGTACTTTTGTCAAGCTTTCCTGATTATAGATGCCCAATTAATAGCAAGATAAGTTTGGCAAGCATGGCAGTTAAGTATTCCTAAGAAATTCTACTGATAAGAATAACCTCAATCGTTTTTCATTATGGTTTTTCCAAGTTACCTAAAACAAAAATGGAGCAGGGTATATTGATACAGCATATTGGTGCAAAAAAGTAACTTTTTTGATGTTGAACCTGAAGAATGTCACACAACAATGTTGAATGTGCTGCAGTTACTTGTAACTCAAGTAACGAATAAAAGTGAGATGTTATGGAACTCTATAATTGAGCATGGTTTGGTATATATATGTTTTAAAAAGCTGATAAAACTTACCTTTTAAGCCTTTCTTTGCCTTTACTTTGTGGATATAATGAGCAAGCAAGAACATCCATGACAGGACCCACCCCAGGAAGGATCTTCCCGATGGTCCCGCCTAATGAAGTCCCAGTCCTTAAAGGATATTTAATGGAACCTCACTTAAAACATGGATGAACGAACACATGAATTATTAATAATACCTCAATATATATATATATATATATAAAACCACAACAACATAAAAGTCCGCAACTATGGTTTACAACCAGCCTATCGTACTACAGGCCTTGTATATAATATAATTTTTACTGTGTCCAATATTTAGATCAGAGCATTCTAAGAGTATTTGCAAAGTTTAAAAGAACAAATGAATAATAAATAAGTCAAAAAAGATAAGGATAAATAAAAAAAGATAGATACTACTACTATTGTGGAAAGAACGAAGTGACAAGCGGTGCACGAGGTAAACTACTACTAACTACTTGGACCTAAGAGAACAAATTTAAAACAAATAAACGTGAGATAAAGAAATATCAGGAAATGACATAGTATAATAGGAAAGTAAAAAAATTATTTCTGTTAAACTTTCTCTCAAGACATCTCGTTCCACTCTTTTGAAAGGTTCCCCTTTTTACAATCATTTCACAAAACCCAAACTTATTCCCAATTTAATATCATAAAACCGATACTCATAGAAGTATAAAGTGAATGATCATTATATCATTGTAAAATGTCTCAACATATAAATATTGAACATAAAATATTATAAACAAAATTTTACAAAAGAATTATGAAAGTGCAGTAATAACCACAATATAAGAAAACCAACAATATACTTTGAATATATACAATATACCATACGATATACCAAACAGTAAATTGTGGGATACACCTACCTCATGACCCTTAATGTACAAAAGGTATCGTGGAAATAATAAACCGCTAGGGTATACCCAACCTCACGGTCCGTGGTAATAATAAACCTGTGGGATGAACCCAATCTCACGGCACTGTATCATAAATCATAATTTAATATTCAAACTCAATTGCTTATTTGATATTTTAAAATTTTCAAATCATCATTTCATGCTGAAACTAGAAATACCACAGTGAAATATATATCATCATAAGCCAATTTCAAGCACATAAAATTGTAAGATACTTGAATATGCTTAAAATCATATAATTTTCAATATGCTTTCTCAAATCAATTAATTTTCAAAATGATTTAAAACCTCAATTCGAATACTAGGATATTTAAATAACATGATCCACAAGTTCACTATCAACTCATTAGAGTTAGAAACCATTTAAAATCTTATCAAAATCCACATAAAATAATAACACATATATGTAAACGTTGATATTCATATATGCATAAAGTAATCATTTAAACCAAATGATATATAAGTAAAATAACCAAACCATATATATTATACTACCTGCCCAAATCATTTTAAAAATATAACCACTTATTGTACTGCAGATGTCACTCTTACTCCCTTGCAGGATCGTCTACAGGCTTAAGTCGAGTACCTGTAACATAATAAAATATTTCTCAGACTCCAATAAGTAAACCAAAGACATTTGTAAACATCAAATGTCTTAAATTAATTTGTACAGCTATAAAATTAGGCAAATTGGACATTGACCGATCCAATTATATAGCGTACCCTTAGGACCCGATATCCAAAATTGGAGCTTTTGACCCAAAAGATAATCTTTCAAAATTGAACCATCCAATGCATCCTAATAATATCTAATTTGACTAATCCAACTTCGGTTTTGTCCAATTTGACCAAATTTTATCCAAATACAATCCGAATTTATTTGGTATTTAACTAATTGACCCAAAAATGGAAAAATTATCAAACGACCTCCAAAATTCACAAACTTTGTACCAATGGAAAGCCCAAGAGATAAGGAATGCAATGGTATACTCACCTCGGTCCAAAAGTGTCATCGGTGGTCAAAAAACTTGTTGTAATACTCAGCCAAACTCCACATTGATGTATTTCTCAAACATGAAGAATCTTGGCAAATGGACCATGGAAACGAGTTCAGAGGGTCTAAAAATAGTGGGATAGGTGTGTGGGTTGGCTTGAAACAACCGAAAAATGGCCAAAAGGCCAGCGCCAGTTTCAAACGATTGATCCCGGTGCATTGGCTGGTGGTTTGGCCTGAAATTTAGCCTACGAGGTCGTATCGAGGTGGATAATAAGGGTGGCTGGCACGTGCATCAAGATGGTGGCTGGATTTGGACAAAATGGCAATGACCCATTTGGACGTAAAATGGGTTCGAAACGACCCTATTTGAATCCGTGGGTCTGGAGAGAAATTTCGCAGGTTTTGGGGCAAAATGGGTATTGGAACTTGTTTCCTGTTAGCATGCTTTCCAACATTTATATAGAGCCTTGGGTCATTAATAGACGAAAATCTAGGACTAGTTTGGACACTGATATAAAACTAATATTTGAAACTTTATAGAACCATAACTTTTCATCCATAACTCAGAATTTGGCGTGCTGCCAGTCTACGAACTCATATCGATGAACTCCACACAATGATACATTGGTTAAACCAAAGATCTTAACCATAGAAAAAGTCAATCTTGGATCCACATATTGTCCACTTGGTCAAACCTTGTCAAACCTGTACAACAGGGATATTTTGGTATAGTTTGTTGCAACCCACCCCCCTGAAAGAAATTTCATCCATGAAATTCATACCTTGGTTTTGAAAGAGGTAATGATACTGACTTTGCATTTGATCCTGTCATTCCCAAATTGCCTCCTCAACTAAGTGATTTTTTCAAATAACCTTCACTAAGAGTATGGTCCTCTTGAGAAGCTTTTTCTCTTCCCTACTCAGAATTAGTACTGGCTGCTTCTCATAATATAAGTCATCCTTCAACTTAATCTCTATGTCTCCAACATATGCGATGGGTCTGAGATATACTTGCAGAGCATGGAGATATGGAATACATCGTGTACTCGAGAAAGCTCCTTCGGCAAGTCTAACTTGTAAGCCACTGGACTTATCCTCTCAATTATCTCATAAGGTCTAATGTAATGAGGACTTAGCTTCCTTTATTTTCCAAAGCATACTACGCTCTTCCAAGGAGAGAGTTTCAAGAATACTCGATCACCAACCTCGAACTCAAGATCTTTCTTATGTATGTCCACATAGCTCTTTTGCTTGTCCTGTGCTGCTTTCAACCTGGCCCGTATAATATTGACCTTGTCTACTATCGCTAGATCAATCTAAGGGCCTAAAAGTTTTCTTTCACATGTCTCATTCCAACATAATGGAGTCTGACATTGTCTCCCATACAATGCCTTATAAGGTGACATCTGAATGCTTGAGTGATAACTATTGTTGTAGATGAACTTTGCCAAAGGTAGATACTCATTCCAATTTCCCTTGAACTGTAGTACACATGACCTCAACATGTCCGTTAGGGCCTGAATAGTCCTCTTAGATTGTCCATCGGTCTGAGGGTGAAAAGCGATAATCAAATTCAACTTGACACCTAGTTCATTCATTAATCTTCTCCAAAACCACAAAGTGAAATGTGGATCTCTATTAGATATAATCAATATTGGCACCCGATTCAGACTCACTATATGGTTCATAAAGAGTTCTGCTAACTTCTGAGGAGAAAACCTCTCACGAATGGGTAGAAATGTGCGGATTTGGTGAATTGATCCACTATCACCAAAATACCATCATGTCTTTGAACTGTGGGAGGAAGTTTGAATATAAAATCGATTATAATACGCTCCCATTTCCATTCTGGGCAGGGTAAGGGCTGTAGAAGTCCATATCGCTTTTGTCTCTCTGCCTTCATTTGCTAGCAAATGAAACACTTGGATACACATTCAGCAACTTCTCTCTTCATCCTTGCCCACCAATAATGCTCTTTTAGGGTACGATACATCTTGGTACTACCAAGGTACATAGCATGGGTAGAATTATGGAATTCTTTCAGTATTTACCTTTTTAGCTCTTCATTAGCTGGAAAATAGTGCCTAGAACCAATCACGAAGGCTTCATCGCCTCTAATAGCAAAGTTTACTTTCCCTCATGTTTAACTTTCCTTCTCATGCTCATTAAGTAAAGGTCTTCAAATTGAGCCTCAAGAACACAATCCATAAGTATTGGTCATAATCAAAAGCTAGCAAAAAGTGCTCTTGAAATATGCATCCATAAATTAGCACCCAACTGTTACAACTCAACCATCAAAGGAGGTTGTATTGTTTGCACATAAGCCAATGAGCCTATAGACTTCTTATTTAATGCATCAACCACCACATTTGCCTTGCTTGAATCATAATCAATAATGTAATCAATATCTTTGAGCTACTTCATCCATCTATTTTTTCGTAAGTTCAACTCATTCTAAGTAAATAAATACTTAAAGCTTTTGTGATCAGTAGAGATCCGACAAGTAGCTCCATACAAGTAGTGCCTCCGAGTTTTCAATACAAAGATCACTGTAGCAAGCCCTAAATTATGAGTCGGAGAATTGAGCTCGTGCTTCTTCAACTGTCTAGAAGCATAAGTAACAACTCATAACTTTCTAAAAGAAAATCCATCCATCAATTCAAAAAAAAAAAGGTTTAGAACTTAAATCTAATTTCCTCAAACCAAATACCAGTGTCACAAAATTAAAGCTGAGATTGTTCTATTTGCCTCCGATTAAACTCCATATACTTGCAATTATAAGATCCATGTTGCTCATTGATTATCCAATTTTCTTAACCTCAACAAACATCTTTATTTAACCAAATTCATCTAGGTTATAAAATAAAATTTCTCAAACTTATGCTAATGGGGGGCTTTAGATTGCTTATAGTGCCTAACATAATTCTCAAGATTTTTAGCACCAAAGAATATGAAACCAAATGATAAAGTCTGAGTCTTCTCGTCCTCTTAAATATCATTCTTGAGAAAACCTTAAATTCTTCCAATTTTAAACAACCCTAAAAATTCATACCTTAAGTAATAAAGAAATTTAAATCTTAATTCTAATGTCACAACCAAGTACCAAGAACTAATTACTAGATCCTCAAACCATAAGGAAACATTCATCACTTTCTTATGTTCTAGTTACACCCCCAAAAATCATATTCCTTAGAAGGTCATGTTATCATCAAGCATATCAACCACCTTAGGTCCGTAAAACATCATTAACATAAAACTCTCAATCCCCAAGGGAAAAAAATATCAAAATCAAGATCTAAAATCATCACCCAAAAGTAGATGCCACAAAACCAACTTATGAAATCTATAGTTTAGTTCTTAACAAGTTGTCCCACATCAGATCACCAAAATGCATCAAGCAAACTTGGTGCACAACAAATTCTAATATAAGATCTTAATTTCCATGCAACGAAGATAACTACTTTTAAACATCTGGCGATGTCAAAAGAATCCTCCTGTGGATGTGGAACTTTTCATGTAACACCTCAAGGAATTGGAGTCATCCTGACTTGTGTAACATATTCATGTAAAATAATAGAGCGTGTGGTCTTTGAGCCAATAAAATTTGTCCATCACTACCAAGCATAGATAATGTATCTGTCACAAAATTGGGGTGACATGTATCTCCTAACTCATCATAACATATACCTTGTCTCTGGTAAGTGGTCGCCCCCTCTGACTCCCGCCTCTGGCTGTGGTTGTAGACCGCTATCCAGTGTTTGTAGAACCTCTGAAGTCTGGCCTATTTATATATCCTATACTTTGTACCACCAATCTGCTGAAATTGTGCACCCGATCTTAAGGCTCTAACCTGACCATGTCCTCGATAGGGGTAATCCTTTTTAAAGTGTTTCGACCACTTGTAATGAAAGCATGATCCATCCCTACTAACATTGTCCATCATGAAACTTGCCACATAAGTTACCTCAGACTGTAGATATCTGAATATGGCCGCTACCGTTGTTCACTGTTCACTGTTCTGAACTCTGAATGTGTCAATTTTTTTTTCCTGGATTCTACTATCTCTGAGAATATCTCTGCCTCATCTAAATCCTCCACCATCCAATGATTTTGAACTAAAGATGTTCCCTTTAAATGATCGCTAGCTATGAGTCTCCAAAGATATACCATTATCTGATCAGTGCTTAGATCTGTGCATTGTGGTCTGTCTATCTACATCCAAGACAATATCTCTCATAGATTGATACTTGGGGTGAACGGCACATGAGATACTCAACATTATAGACTTGCTCAATTCATCAAGAATCCTCTTTTTTTTATTAACCTCATTGACAACCAAATTGAGGTAGAACTCTGATAGCTCCCTGAATCTCCGCTCGTACTCAGAAATTGTCATGCTACCCTGAATGAGCAATTTGAAACTATGTCCAAGTGTGACGTCTCCTAGTTCTTTCATACGTCCACCACTTCTCTGGGTTTCCCTTTAGCATAAAGCTAGCTAATGTGATCTTGTCCTCGTCGCAACATTGCATAGGATTCGTGCAGCCATCACAACCTACTGCTCCAAGTCTACAAGCCTAATTAATAGAATACATAGTAAACTCACTATTCTCGAGTGATCGCGCCACGTGCTCGCCAAGATGCTCCAAATAAGTGGACATATCTACACTTTCAGCTAAGTTTGCTAGAAACTACATCTACCTCCTTGCAACATTAGAAAAAGTTCTATATGAAATAATTAGTTAAAATATAATTAACACCAACAAAAAGGTAAGTATGGAAGGCAAAATACAGAATGAGTCATATAGCAATGCACAACCCCGAGGAAATTTAGAATTTAAATCTTTGATATCAAGTTGATAGGACTCGCCCCAGGAACCCTCCTAGGATCTCCCGGGTGGTCCCTCCTAGTTAAGTCCCACTGGACAATGCTTAAAGGATATTCAATGGAATGTCACTTAAAAGGTGGACAAATAAGCACATGCATTATCAATAATACCTCAATATATATATATATATATATATATATATATAAATCACAACAGCATAAAAGTCTACAACTACGGTCCACAACTAGCCTATCGTACTATAGGCCATAACTACACATGTATATAATATGGTCTTTACTGTGTCCAATATTTAGGTCAGAGCATTCTAAGAGTATTTGAAAAGTTTAAGAAAATAAACAAATAATAAATAAGTCCAGAAAGATAAGGATAAATAAAGAAAGATGGATACTGCTGTGAGGATAAATAAAGAAAGATAGATACTACTGCCGCTGTAGAAAGAATGAGATGACAAGTGGTGCGCGGGGTAGACTGCTACTAACTGCCCAGACCTAGGGGAACAAATTCAAAACAAATAAAACGTGAGATAAAGAAATACCAGTAAGTGGTATAGTATAATAGGAAAGTACAAAATTTATTTTCGTAAAACTTTCTCTCAAGACCTATTGTTCCACTCTGATACGAACCTAGGTCAACTCGTGCCTCAACCCATATTATATTAGCCCGGATCAAAAAATTAAGTTCAAGTTCTTATGGTCACCTCGACCCCTAATCAAACTATGACTAGAAACCTTGGTATATGTTGAAGATGCCATAATAGGTGATGGATACCCTATTGATAAGTCAAAACTATAATATTCACTCTTTAATGGTGTTTTAAGTGTTCAGAAAGAACAAAGAGAATTCTATCTCATAATTAATTTTTTGAATAATATTCAAGGTGCATTCTCATTGAAAAATAACCCTTAAATAGGTTAAATTCATAGAGCAATAAACCCTAGAAATCTAAGAGAAAACCGTCCATATAATGTCAGTTTCATAATGTGGCCGAAATTCCATTCCTTTCCTAATTCTAATTTTGATTAATTAATTCCTTTATTTTGAATTATGAATTAATTAATTTACAATGAAAATAATAAAATAACAATTTTACTAAGTTGACTTGTCCAGCAAATAAATAAATAGAAACCAAATAAAAGAGTAATTTCCTAAAACAAAAAGTCAAAATCAAATTAGGAAACTAGTTGAGTTTCCTAATTTGATTTTGACTTTTTGTTTTAGGAAATTACTCTTTTATTTGGTTTCTATTTATTGACAACTAAACTAACTTTGACCAAATTCCCGCTAGCAAAGGCTCTAATTCAGCTCCCATATTCTATGTAGGATGCCAAATAGGATTATTTATGTGTAACAGCCCATTCCACCCGCATGCGATATTGTCCGTTTTGGAAGCTAGGTGGTGAGCCCAATCCTACCCCTCACGGTTTTACTTTCCCTCACGGGAACATGCCTTAAAAGAGGGTGTGGATACCTTTCCCTTATGATGCGTTTTGACAAAATCGTGTGGGCTGGGCCCAAAGCGGATAATATCGCATGCGGGTGGACTGGGCTGTTACAGATAGAGCTAGGGGAATGAAATTTAAAAACATTGATTTAAAATAAGTGACATAAAATATGAATAATTATATTTATTTTCATTGTGAGATCCCACATCGGTTGGAAAGGGGAACGAAGCATGCCTTAAAAGAGGGTGTGGATACCTTTCCCTTGCGACACGTTTTGACAAAACCATGCGGGCTAGGCCCGAAGCGGAAAATATCGCATGCGGGTGGATTGGGCTGTTACAGATGGTATCAGAGCGAGTACCCGGATCGATGTGCTAGCGAGGACGCTGGGCTCCAAGGGGGGAGGATTGTGAGATCCCATATCGGTTGAAAAGAGGAACGAAGCATGCCTTAAAAGAGGGTGTGGATACCTTTCCCTTGTGACGCATTCCCATGAGGGAAAGTAAAACCGTGAGGGGTAGGATTAGGCTCACCACCTAGCTTCCAAAGCGGACAATATCGTAATTGGGCCTGGAAGGCCCGGGCCAGTGGGACTGGCAGGTGAAGGGGTGGGACCCCTAACCATTGCGATGCATTCCCATGAGGGGAAGTAAAACTGTGAGGGGTAGGATTGGGCTCAGGACCTAGCTTCCGAAGTGGACAATATCGTAATTAGGCCTGGGAGGTCCGGGCCAGTGGGACTGGCAGGTGAAGGGGTGGGACCCCTAACCATTGCCACGCGTTCCCATAAGGGAAAGTAAAACCGTGAGGGGTAGGATTGGGCTCACCACCTAGCTTCCAAAGCGGACAATATCGTAATTGGGCCTGGGAGGTCCGAGCCAGTGGGACTGGCAGGTGAAGGGGTAGGACCCCTAACCATTGCGACTTGTTTTGACAAAACCGTACGGGCTGGGCCCAAATGGACAATATCGCATACGGGTGGACTGGGCTGTTACATTATGAGTCCCACATGTTGCTTTGCTTGGAATAAAGAGAAAATGTCAAACGAACAAAATACAGAAAAGTTAGCTGCAAAAATAGCAAAACTGGAACTATTCCCTCTATGCCTAAATACCCATTGTGGTTGCTTTTGATTTTAGCTTGGATTGATTTCATGACCTCTTAATTATATTCACTGAATCCATGAAGTTTTGGATCCATTCCATGCTGTCCAGAGTCCATATTTACACAAAAACAGCTGTCCAGGTCCGTATCAGCTTCCACCACTTGGATGCTTAAAACAGGCTTTATATCTTCGAGTATGGACAAGCCCTTTTAAGAATTGATAACTTCCTATATAAAGGCAGCCAGGTTATCCTTAAATCTCTTGGCTTGAGCCCTAATGATCGGCCCAAACTTCATCTGTATTGATTAGTACCCCAGTGGGTAGTCGGTTGTGCGGGCACGGGTGGATTCTCATCATTCCCCTCCTTTTGAAAAGGATTTGCCCTTAAATCAAAAATCATCACCTATAGTAAAAAGAGATAAGTAAGCAACATTAAATGTAGCACTAACATTCTCACCCGACAAGTCAAGTTTGTACGTATTTTCATTAATCTGCTCCAAAACTTGAAAAAGTTCATCTCCACGTAGCATAAGTTTTGACTTTCTTTGCTTAGGAAACCTCTTTTTCCTTAAGTGCAACCAAACCCAATCTCCAGGTTTAAAAACAACCTTTATTCAACCTTGGCTAGCATTCCTTGCATATTGCTCGATCATCCTCTTAATATTTGCATTAGTCTTTTCATGAATTTGCTTCACAAAATCAGCTTCTTGTTTTCCATCTAGACTAGCATGTTCACTTAAAGGTAAATGTGTTAAATCTAATGGAGTCAAAAGATTAAAACCATAAACAATCTCAAATGGTGTATATTTAGTAGCTGAATGCAAAGACCTATTATAAGCAATACAACATGTGGCAAACATTCCTCCCATATTCTTAAATTCCTACTAATTAAAATTCTTAACAATGCAGATAAAGTCCTATTTACTACTTCAGTTTGTGGATGACAAGTAGTTGAAAACAAAAGTTTAGTTTCTAACTTAGCCCACAAAATTTTTCAAAAGTAATTTAAGAACTTAGCATCCTTATTCGAAATAATTGTTATAGGCATACCATGCAACTTTACAATTTCTTTAAAGAATAAATTAGTAACATTAGATGCATCACCAGTTTTATTACATGCAATAAAATGTGTCATCTTAGAAAATCTCTCCACAACAACAAAAATAGAATCCTTACTTGTCCTTGACCTAGGTAAGCCAATAATAAAATCCATAGACAAATTTACCCAAGGAAACTTAGAAATCAGCAAAGGATGATATAAACCATGCGGCTTCAATTTGGACTTAGCTTTTCGGCACTTTATGCATCTTTCACATATTTTCTCCACATCCCTCTTCATGTTAGGCCAACAAAAATGTTCTTGCAGCAAGGATAAATTTTTTAAAATACCAAAATGACCCATTAAACCACCACCATGACCTTCCCTCACTAACAATCCTTTAATGCTACAATTAGGCACACTAAGTTTATTTTCCCTAAACAAATACCCTTTAAAGATTAAAATTCATTAAAATCATGTTTTGTACAGGTTCTAAATATTTCTCCAAAGTCAATATCATGCTCATAAAGTTCTTTTAATTATTCAAATTAAAGCAATCTAGCATCTAAGGTAGAAAACAGTACATACCTTCGAGATAATACATCTGCAACCACATTTTCCTTACCTTTTCTGTAGCGGATGACATAAGGAAATGTGTCAATGAACTCAATCCACTTAGCATGCCTTCAGTTGAGCTTCCCTTGATCTTTAATGTGTTTCAAAGATTCATGATCCGTATGAATCACAAACTCCTTTGGCATTAAATAGTGCTGCCTCGTTTCCAAAGCTTTCACCAAAGCATACATCTCTTTGTTGTAGGTCGGGTGGTTTAGTGCAGCTCCATTCAATTTCTCACTAAAATAGGCTATGGATCTTTCTTCTGGCATTAAGATAGCTCCAATACCTACACCCAAACTGTCACATTCAATTTCAAAAGTCTTAGAAAAATTTGACAAAACTAATAAAGGTGCATTAGTTAATTTTTCTTTCAACAAATTAAAAGATTTATCTTATTCTTCCCCCATTTGAAGCGAACATTATTCTTTACAACCTCGATCAAAGGTGCTGCAATGGTGCTAAATCCTTGACAAATCTTCGGTAAAAACTAGCTAAACCATGAGAGCTCCTCATTTGGGTAATAGAGGTGGGTTACGGTCACTCTTGGATTGCCTTCACTTTAGATTGATCAACTTTAATTCCTACATCACTTACAACAAATCCTAGGAAAATCACACTTTTTCATATTAGCAAATAATCTTTCTTTCCTAAGAATATTTAAAACTTGCCTAAGATGCTCTACATGCTCATTAATGTTTCGGCTATACATTAAAATGTCATCAAAATATACAACCACAAATTTACCAATGAATGGATGCGTGACATGATTCATTAACCTCATGAAAGTACTAGGTGCATTAGTTAAACCAAAAGGTATCACTAACCATTCATACAATCCATACTTAGTTTTAAATGCGATTTTCCATTCATCCTCTTCTTTCATTCTAATTTGATGATACCCACTCCTGAGATCAATTTTTGAAAACATGCAAGTACCATGTAATTCACTAAGCATATAATCTAATCTAGGAATTGGATGTATATACTTAATAGTAATATTATTTATGGCTCTACAATCAACACACACGCACCATGATCCATCTTTTTTAGGAACTAATAAAATAGGAACAGCACATGGACTCATACTTTCCCCAATATGACCTTTGTCAAGTAATTCACTTACCTGCCTTTGTAGCTCCTTTGTCTCCTTGGAATTACTTTTATATGCAAGCCTATTAGGAATTGAAGCTCCCGACACAAAATCAATTTGATGTTCAATCCCTCATATAGGTGGTAAACCACTAGGAATTTCCTCTGGAAAGACATCATCAAATTCCTGCAAAAGAGTAAAAATAGAATTTAGCAATTCAAGTTCTTCGAGATTAACTTGATTATTTAAATATATATCTTTATAAATCATGACCAGCAATGGTTTCTTGCTCAAAATGGTTTTGTTAACATCCTCAAAACTAAGATAAATTTTTTTATTTTTCTTCTCTTTCCTCTCCTTTTCTTTCTCTCTCACGGCCATTGCTTTCTTTCCTTCACTCTCAGGTTTCTCACAATTCCTTTCGGCTTTCTGAAGTTTCTTCTCACTCTTAGGTTTGCCTTGGTTTTTCCCCTCAATTTGAGTTCTAGAAATCTTACCTAGTTGGTCTTGCATGGCCTTGCCTCCTTGTGATACGAACCTAGGTCGACTCACGCGTAAACCCGTATTATATTAGCCCGAATCTCAATTAAGTTCAAGTTCTTTTTCTTTTTCTTTTTTGTGATAAAAATTAAGTTCAAATTTTTATTGAAAAACTTTAACCCCTAACCAACCTATGATTAGAAACCTTGATATAATGAAGATGTCACAATAGGTTATGGAAGTCCTGTTGATGAGCAAAACTAGAACACTCACTTTCTAATGTTGTTTTAGGTGTTCAAAAAGAACAAAGAGAATTCTTTCTCACAAATAATTTTCTGTATATTATTGAAGGTGTGTTCTTCCTCATAATTAAGCCCTTAAATAGGCTAGAGTCATAAAAAAATAAATCCTAAAATTTTTGGTTAAAACCGGCTACCAAAGAGAAAGGGAAACATGTTGGCTGATTCTCACACTACTTTCCTAAACTAGTTTGTATTAATTAATTCCTTTGTTTTGAATTAGGAATTAATTAATTTACAATAAAAATAACAAAATAATAACTTTCCTAAGTTGATTTTTCCAGCAAATAAATAAATAGAAACCAAACAAAACACCAATTTCCTAAAACAAAAAGTCAAAATCAAATTAGGAAACTATTTGACTATCTTTCTAACTAAGCTAGCTTTGACCAATCTTTGACCAATTTAAGCTCCAAATCAGCTTCCATATGCCTTGTAGCATGCCAAACAGGATTATTGTTGAGTCCCCCATGTTTCCCTTGATTGGAACAAAAAGAAAATGCCAACTTAGTAAAACACAGTAAAGTCAGCAACCAATACAGCAAAATCGACTATGTCTTCCCCCTATGCACCCAAGCCGTTGTTGTTTGCCTTTGGTTCTGCCTTGACTTGATTCCATGACCTCTTAAAGATATTCATTGAATCCATGAAGTGTTAGAACCATTTCTTGCTGCCTAGAGTCCATATTTGCACTAAAACAGCTACCCAGGTCCGTAACGGCTTTCCACCACTTGGATGCTTAAAATAGGCTTTGTATCTTCGGGTATTGACAAGGTTGTCCTTAAATCTCTTGGCTTGAGCTCTAGTGATTGGTCCGATCTTCATTTGTATCAAGTCATCACCCTAGCGGGTTGTTGGTTGTGTGGGTTTGGACGGATTCTCATCACCTTGAATGGATGTTGAAGCCGTGGGTGCTATACTAGTCCTTTCTTTGAGCTTTTGGGCCTTCCTCCTTTGTCATATTTGAAGTTGACTCTAAATAACCTTTTGGGAGTAAATGGTTCCAGCTTGACCTTTTTACCTTTAAATCTAAAAACAATAGCATTCTCTCGACCATAATGTATAGTATATTTATCAAATTTCCATGGTCTACCTAATAGAATATGTCCGGCATGCATAGGCACAACATCACACAAAACAACATCCACATATTTATGAATGCTGAATTTTATTTTGGCTTGTTTGTTTACTTTCATTTCACCACTATCATTAAGCCATTATAATCTATATAGTTTGGGATGTTTACTTGTTGTTAAGCCTAATTTTTCACAACAATATTACTAATTACATTTGCACAACTTCCATTAGCAATTATCATACGACAAACTTTACATTGGATTTCACAATGAGTGTGGAAGATATTCTCTCTTTATATTTGATCCTCATCTTTGTACACGGTCAAGACTCTTTAGACACGGAACTCAATTCAGCATGTGAAGCATTTAAGGTCTCGGCTTTATCTTCAAGTTCTTCCTCTTCTTGCTCGGATTCATCCTCACTTCCTTCACTTTCAGATTTTAGCTCACTATTACCTTTCAGCACCATGATTCTCCTATTTAAGCATTAACTAGCAATGTTTCCTCGTCCCTGACACTTAAAACACACAATTTCATGAGTTCTAGAAGGTTTAGGATCAGATTTACCTTCATTCTTCGGTGCTTGGATAGATTCGGTTTTGGCTTCTCTTTTTGGCCGATTGGAGCTTTCTTCACCTAGGTTTCAATTTTGGCTTGTAATCATGTGTTGGGTTACTTCTCCAAGCACTTGGATTTGACATACAAAGTTCCATAATTTGTGCTTTGATTATTGGATCTTTTACTTAATATATTTTGGATACTTTATTTTGTGCAAAATTCTTAAAGTATACTTTTTAAAGTAACTTAGTCTGTAGCTTTTATTAACAAACAAATGGTAAATACAAGCCAAAATTCTATCCCTGCTCATGTGAATCATGGAGAGAAGCCTGAAAAGTTCAATGGTACAAATTTTAAAAGATGGTAACGAAAAATGCTCTTTTATCTCATAATTCTAAATTTGGCAAAATTTTTGAATGAGAAAGCTCTTATCCTTAATGAAAATGAAATGGATAGGATAACTGTAGCAGCCATGGATGCATGGAAACTGGAGATTTTCTATGCAAGAACTACATCCTCAATGGTTTGGACAACACACTATATAATGTGTATAGTCCAATTGAGACTTCCAAAGAACTTTGGGAATGTTTGGATAAGAAAGTATAAAACTGAGGATGTTGGCATGAAGAAATTTGTGGTTGGAAGGTTTCTAGATTTCAAAATGATGGATTCTAAAACTGTTATGAGCCAAGTACAAGAACTCCAATTGATTCTTCATGAAATACATGCTAAAAAGATGACTTTGAGTGAATCTTTTTAAATTGTTGCTATTACAGTAAAGTTGCCACCTTCTTGGAAAGATTTCAAGAGTTATTTGAAGTATAAACATAAAGAAATGAGTTTTGAAGATCTAATTGTTCGTCTTAGAATTGAAGAAGATAATCGAGCTCTGAAAAGAAGATTAAAACTCATGACCTAGAAGCCTAAGCCAATGTGATTGAGAATGGACAGAAAAAGAACGATGGTAGTGATAAAAAAAAAATGCAGTAAAAGAAAGAATCCCCATTTCTTCTACCTGACATGCATGGCTTTGGAGCTCTTAGCTTATAAATCAAATCTGTTAAGGAAACAATTCTCATTAATTTCTTCCTAATTAAAAGCATGACAGTTGATTTTACAACCCATATTTGATTGGTTGACTAAACTTTCTACATTTTAGTCTAAACCCATAAGTTTCTTATTAAAAGGAGGATCTTGTTTTTCGTCACATACATATATACGTAGGATGTTGAATTCAAAAAAGAATATTAGTGACAATGATAATTTTTAAGTGAAATATTTAATTTTATTATTTTTTTATTAAAATTTTAAAAGTAAATTTTTTTAATAATAATCATTTTAACTATTATTTGATATATAAATCATACTACTAATCAGTAGCAACAAATACTATTCTTCTTATAAAAAGAGCTCTTTTTTTATTATATCAATAAGTGAAAAGAAAAATAACGATAAAATAGGATACATTAGATCAAAATATTTTCGGAGACATTTACTGAAATTTCCCACCTTTGGCTTTATTTGTTGCATGTGTAGTGCACTGGCTTAGTTGATCTCTGTGAATATCTATACCCCTTTACAACCCATATTTGACTGGTTGGCTGAAATTTCTACAACTAATATTTGATTGTTGGCATGAATTTCTACATTTAAGTCTATACCCGGAAATTTCTTATTAAAAAGAGGATATTGTCGTTATTCCTCACATACATATGTAAGATGTTGAATTCAAAAAAGAATTTTAGCAGAGAATCACCAATTTATACGAAAATTTTTAATTGAGATATTTAATTTTATTATTTTTTAAATTAATATTTTAAAATTTTAAAAATAAATCAATTAATAATAATTATTTAAATTATTATTTAGTATGTCGGGCACATAATGATCAATAGCAACAAATATCTTATCAATAAGTGAGAAGAAAAATAACAATAAAATAGGATACATTAGATTCAAAATATTTTTGGAGACATTTACTGAAATTTTCCATCTTTGGCTTTATTTGTTGCGTGTGTAGTGGATTGGATTAGTAGACTCCATGAAAAAAGTCTAGTGCTCCAATGGAGAAGTAACTTAGGGTCTGGGTCAAAAAAGAGAGGTAGTCCGCCTATTTCTGATCCATATTTAGGGTTTATCAGTCAGCTTTCAGTCTTCGACCGGGCCAACTTGGTGCAACCATGAAAGGTGAACACAGTAACAGAATTGGTTGGACTCCCAGTAGATGACAAAGAATAAAAAATAAAAAATAAAAGGTATTTGGACTGAATTACTTTTAAGAAGGATAATAAAAGGTTGGAATATATGCAAAAGGATTATCATCTAAATGAGGATTTGAATATATATGCAAAAATACCATGTAAATATGTACAAAATAACAAATAAATTATGAAAATCTTTTAATACAATTTTTTTTCCTTCAAACATTGTATTATGCTTATTTGGTTAATTATTTAATTCTTTTTATAATTTTCTTTTAAAAAAAAGTTATGTTTATAATAGTAACTAAACGAGAAATGTACTATTCATTAAAAATATGAGAAAAAGAAATTTCCTTAAAATTAATTTCTTAATTAGGGGGAGTAACTGTGGGATACAGTGGTACCCTAACCTGAGAAGAGTGCTGGCAGATAATATACATCTGAACAAAAGTTAAGCACTTTTATTAAGGCCTTAACTACAATTGTAATTGCAAACCTCTATTGAGGCTCTAGAACAGTTACTGTAATTTCATTGCTTGGAGAGGATTCAAACTTGTTGGGTGAAGAATTTGGTGCAACAATGTCTTTGCCATGGAAGCAATGAATCTGAGCTAGCATCTTTTTTTTTTTTTTCTTTTTTTAAGCATGAAATGAAATCGAGCTTTATGTCAGCATAAAGTGTTTATGCAAGTTGAATTAAATTTATACTTTTGTCAAGTTTTCCTGATTACTGTTGCCCAGTAAATAGCAGGATAAGTTTAGCAAGCATCACAGTTGTTAAACTATTTCTGCCAAATTTCTACTGATTAGAATAATCTCACCTATGTTGGTAACGGTTTTTCCAAGTTACCCAACCAAAATGGAGCAGGATATATATGTAAGGCACAGTGGTACAAAAAAATTAACTTTTTGAAGTTGAACTTGAAGGATGTCACACAACAACGTTGAATGTGCTGCAGTTACTTGCAACTCTAGTAAACAGTACAAGTGGGATGTTGCGGAACTCTATAATTTAACATGGTTTTGGTATATATATGAATTGAAACGTTGTTTAGACTTACATTCTAAGCCTTTCCTTCCTGACATTGCGGATATAATTCGCAAGCAAGAACATCATACAAACCACAAAAAATGATTGCCATAACTTCCATAGGTATATTCACCTTATCCTCACCATTTGCATCTTCACATTTAACATTGGCACAGCATACAAATGCATCAATATATCATAACAGCTTAGAGATAACAAAAAGAAGCCTTTAAGAGGAAGTATTTTCAATTTTAATAACAACAAAATCATTATGCAAAAGACATGGAAAATACGTAGATAAGAATATGATTGCATAACTAACTTTGAAGCATGCATTTCATACATATAGATCATGCCCACCATCCTGAAGCTCTCTAATATCAATTAAGTTCCCAAACCACATGGCGTAGCCACCACCTCCAGCTCTGATATCAGTATTCTTATAAACTATACAAGAACAATTGCTCAAGCATTTGGCTTTGCATTCCTTCAAATTCAATCTTACATTCACACAGAATATGTAGTATCTAGCAATTTCAAGCTCTGAAATTTTAAGGCAGTTCAATGATTTATTACTTACATGTCCTTGGGACAAATCCATGAAGTTTCCTTTTAGCTTGAAACCCTTTAAACATTTGCAAATAGGGGCTTCTCCAATGATACAGTTTCATAGGCACCACAAAGACCATGTATAATTACCTCTTGGCACTAATGCAAATACGTCCTAACTTTGAGACCTTGAATTCTAAAAGGAATTTTAGACATTTGTAGAATGCAAAAAGTATATTTTCATTCATAGCCATACCCGTAAGGTATTTATAGAGGTTTTGCATACAAGTAATTAAGGAAAGATAATTCTACATAATTAGCTGTACCAATAATACAAACAAGTAAAGAATTATGGACAAGTCAATAGAGAAAACAAGGACTTAATCCAATAGGATAGCCGGTGATAGGTGAATTTGAGGTGGAAGAGAATTCTTCCGTAACATGCTCTTGTGAGATGGTCCTCCCATCGGAGACACAAAATCTTGGAGCGTAGAGAGGCAAAAGGTTGCTTGGCCAAAGGCTTTGTGAGTGTGTCAGCTAGTTGGTCTTAGGTAGAGACATGAGATATGCAAAGAGAATCATTAGCGACCCAGTCATAAACAAAATGATAATTAACAACTATGTGCTTCATCTGTGAGTGGAAGACTAGGTTGGCACATAACTAGGTAGATCCTAAGTTATTAGAAAGTATCCTTGGTTGAGGAAAGTAAATGACGCCAAGTTCAATCGAGAGATTTGTTATTTATGATAATTTTGCAGCGATTTAAGCAATTGCTCGGTACTTGGATTTGGTTGAAGAATGAGTCATAGTGCTTTGCTTTTTAGAGCACCATGGAATAGGATTGCCGACAAGATAAATAATAAAAGCAGTTGTGTAGATGCAATCATCTCGATTACTATTCCAATCTGTATCCAAATAAGCAAGTAATTTTAAAGGTTGGCAATAATGCAAGAAAGACCAAACTGCATGGATCACTTAAGATATTGATACGAACCTAGGACGACCTGCTCCTAAACCCGTATTATATTAGCCCGGATCTTAATTAAGTTCAAGTTCTAATGGAATGGACCTCAACCCCTAACCAACCTGTGGTTAGAAACCTTGGTATAATGTAGAAGCCGCAATAGGGGATGGAAAACCTATTGATAAGTCAAGCTAAAACAACCAATTCTCTAATGGTGTTTTAGGTGTTCTCAAAGAACAAAGAGATAATTAATCTCACAAGTATTTTCTCAATCAAATCAAAGTTTAAAGTTATATTATTAATGAAAAATAAGCCTTTAAATAGGCTTTGAAAGAAACAAAATAAACCCTAAAAACCCTAGGAAAAACCGGCCACACAATGGAGAAGTCTACCTTGGCCGAAACTTTCCTTTTCCTAATCTAATTTGGATTAATTAATTCCTTTATTTTGAATTAGGAATTAATTAATTTACAATAAAATAATAACTTTCCTAATCTTATTTTTCCAGAAAATAAATAAATAGAAACTAAAAATAATGGTAGTTTCCTAAAACAAAAACTAGAATAAAAATTAGGAAACTATAATACTAGCTTTTTGACTAAGTTGACTTTGACCAATCTTTGACCAAATTGAGCTCCAAATCAGCTTCTAGATGCTTTGTATGATGCCAAATAAACTGAATATGAAGTTCCTCACGTTGCCCTTGCTTGGAAGTATGAGAAAAGGTTAATACAGTAAAATACAGTAAAGCCAGCAAGGAATATAGCAAATCCGGCCTTTCCTTCTCCTTGTGCGCAAACCACCTTGTTGGTCGGCTTTGAAGCTGATTTGGCTGGTTTCTATGACTCATCCTCCATATGAATTGAACCCATAAAGATGGGGTTCCAATTCATACAACCCGGCCTCCTTATTAGCACCAAAAACGTCACCCGACCCTGTTTTGGCTTCTATTGCTTGTATGAGTAAAACAGGCCTTGGTTCTTTAGATGTGACCAACCCCTCTTGGCTATGACTTATTCCTTGTATGAAGACAGCAAGATTGTCCTTGAACCTCTTGGCTTGGGCCCTAGTGATCGGTCCCACCTTCATTTGTATTGGGTCAGCACCCCAACGGGTTGTTGGTCGAGCAGTCTCGGGTGGATTCGTATCAGATATCGTAGAAGATGTTTTGCTAAGGTACAATAAAGCTTTGCAGGGGCATGCATGAATTGAGCTAGCTTATTAATTGGGTGACAAGTGAGTTTTAGCTCACTTATTTAGCCTTTTATTACTTGATTATTAGTTAAAAACTCAAGCATTTATATTTATTTTGCTATATTTTTGTATACTTGTGTAGGTGAGCTTTAAAGTGAAATTAAGGCTAATTTACAGGATATTTGAGAGGATTACCTTGGAGAGAAAGAAGGCTCACCATGCCTAAATCAAGTCAAACATGCTATCCATTATTCAAGATTGTCAAAATTTTGACCTTTCATACCTTGATATCTAATTTTAACTTTCATTAATTTAGGTCAACTTAACTGAGGTAATATGCAAGGCATGTGCTTGGATTTTAATGACATTATGTGCATGTTATGTCAGCTTTAGTGCAGAGATTTGAATAAGCAAATCATGTGATCTCATTTAGATTAAACATGTGAGAGTCATATGCAAATCTATGACCTTTTGATCTTGATTTAAATGTTGGATTTAAGCAAAAAGGGTAGGCTTTTAAAGATCATTTTAGTAGGCTTCATTTTAGTTGCCTATATACATTACGAAAAGGGAGGGGACCATTATCGTAGATAGCTTGGAGAAGAACTAGAGTGCAACACGCCCAATTTAGAGAGAGAGACCTAAATCTAAAGAGAGAAAGCTTGGTTGGAAGAAAATTGAATATTGAAGGGATTCCTCTCTAAGATTCCTCTTCTTTTGTGCTTTCTCTATCTTTTATGACTCTCTAAATTATATTTGGATATATATATATATATATAGAGAGAGAGAGAGAGAGAGTAGTTCTATAGTCATGCGGACCACACCTAAGCTGACGCTTTTTGGAAAAAAGCATCGGCTTTGTCATGTACACTGTGTACACATACATGGCAAAATCAGATGCTTTTTTTTCCAAAAAATGTCGGCTTAGGTGTGGTTCGTACCATAGAATTTCTCTATATATACATATGTATCTTTTGTATTTGACATGGATATAATGATAAATATATATTTTACTTTGGATTTGATATATATTTTGTTCATAGATTGCAAAATTTATTATCTAGGGTATTGATGGAATTTTTATTTGGATTATAATTGAATGTTAGGTTGATTATTGTTGTAAAATTCTATTATTTTTATTATGTATATTTTAGAACTAATCTTATAATATGTCCAGTTAGATAGAGAAATCAATCGCGTATTGGATAGCTCTATGAATTTCTCTTTGGAAAATGGTTATTTAATTGATTTGTCACTAGGATTACACAACCCATGTTTTAGTTAGAGTTTGGAAGCTTAATTAGGAAGTGGATAATATAAAAAAGGGGAATTAATGCATGGATTTTTAAGTTAATTTAAGAAGGCACTTTTGAATTTCCACTAATTATTTATTGATTCATGTTCTCTTAGGGATATGGAATTGGATGTAATTAGAAACCTTTTTTGTTAGAACTAAGGATAGAAATCCAATAGTAATCACCCAAGTTAAATTCAATTATAGGAAAAATAAGAGGTAAATCTATATCCTAAAACTCTAGATCATAATTTTGCCATTTCCATTATTCGTGTGTGTTGTTTCTCTTGATTTCTATTCCTATTACTTTAGTTACGTGTCAATATTAGTTTTAATTTACATTGCATGAGTTTTGGTTGAATTGGATGCCTACATAAAAAGAATTAATCAATAATTTTTGTAGTTAGTAAAGTTTTGAATATCAATTCTCGAGAAAATAATAGTTTTCTCATCACTTTATTATCCATGCAGTTCGTATACTTACAAAAATAATGCATCAAGTTTTTGATGTTGTTACAGGATCAAACCCATGTCGCATGCATGACAGGCACGAATACTCACCCCTGTACTATAACAAAGCTTATGTCTGATAAAACCATGTGGACATTACATAGAAAGGCTTCGTACTAATGTTTTGTTGCTATCCAATAAAGCTAGTGGGGGATGCATGGATTGAGCTAGCTTATTGATAGAGTAAGCAACATCTAGACATGTAAGACATAGATATTGTAAATCGCCAATTAATCTTCAAAGCTGAATAACATCAATTGGTGGAGATGCATCAGCAAGACAAATCTTGCTAGTGACAGAAAGAGGATTACGTGACTCCTTTATACTAGCAATCTTCATCCATTCAAGAAGATTTCTAATGTACATGTACTAAGACAAGAAGAAATAATGGATTGTTCGCACAACCTTAATATTGAGAAGATAGTGAAGGGTGCCGAGATCCTTGATTGAAAAACGTTGAGAAAAAGCACTAATGAAGGCTTGGATAAAGGATTTTGAATTTCCTGTAACAAGGAGATCATCTACATAAACCAAGATGTAAAAAGTAAGTGAATTTTGAGAATAGATAAACAATGAGGTGTTGGATTTTGAGTTCTAAAAGCCATATAAAAGAAGAAATTCTTTAAGTTCATCGAATCATGCTCAATCCTTTTAGAGCCGACACACATTAGTTGGTCGAGATGGATCAACAAAGCTAGAAGGTTGAGACATAAACACTTCCTTATGAAAGTGACCCTGTAAAAAAACATTGTTCATGTCAAGTTGGTGAATAAACCAGCCACAAGCAAGAGCAAGTAACAAAACAATTTGAATGTCAGTGGGCTTCATTACAAGGCTAGAAGTCTCATGATAGTCGACATCAAGGTGTTTGGAAACCCTAAGCAAGCAGTTTAGCATTGTAATGAGCGATTCTGCCATCTTAGTTTCATTTTATACAAAACACCATCTACATCAAACAAGATTTTGAGAAAGAAAATGGGTTAGAAGCTCCCAAGTCCCTTCTTCAAGAAGAGCATCTAATTCATGATACAGAGCTTCATGCCATTTAGGCTCTTTCAAAGCTTAAGTGGTAGATGTTGGCTTAAGTGAGACAAGTAATGGTTGAACAGTGGCGTGGTGAATCTTTTTTGGCTTGAATATATTATTTTGGTAGGAGGTAGCCATTGGATGAGTGCGTGGAGCAGCAACTAATGGTGCTATTGGCGAAGGATCAAGCTATTCGCTCAAGGATTTAGAGACTAATGAAGATGATACGGCACTGTCAACAGGAGGTCTGTGGCCAAGGATATACCAGCTGAATGTATTGGCATGGATGAGATAGAAATAATTTTTTTTCTCATTGAAGGCACATAGAGCACATTATTTAGAAAAAGATTTAGAAAAACTAAGAAGTGTCAAGCTGCCAATGTATATGATGGGAAGACTTGTTTCATCTCTTATGACAATGTCATCGGATCCTTCATATGGTTGTCGAATTGAAAGATTATTGAGATCGGTTGTTACATGATGAGAGTTTGTAGAATCGACCAACCAGTTAGATGGAATGTTGTTGTTTGTTGTTGTGTGATGAGCCAAGGAAGCAGCTTGAAGAAATAGTTGGGCGGAATGTCCACGACGGTCACAAATTGGTTGACCACTAAACGGCTACATTGATTTCCAGTGTTCAAAGGACGAGAGTTCTAAGATTAATGTCTTTAAGATGGAGATGAAGAATTTTTGCCATTTGAAGTCTGAGGAACATAGCGGTTTTGAGACATGCGGGAGGTATTTGTAGTCATAGGAACAAAGGTGTAATGATTGTATTCACGATGTAGAAAAGATTCATGTTCGAGTAGTTTATCATGAAGTTTCTCGAACAAATTGATAGTATCTCTAACCCGGATAGCAGCCAAAATTTCTTTGAACTCCGATTCAAGACCATTCCTAAGTTGTACAGATCACTAAATCAATAGTAGGCAGAGGTGAGCCAATAAGCCCAAGATCATCAACAACAGCTTGACCATCACAACGAAGTAAGGTTAGCTGGTCCTAAAGACTTAGAATACGAGAAGAAGAGGAGTTTGCGCATACTTTGGTGAGACCACTACTTGCATCTAGAGAAGTGGGAGACTTGGTAGTAAGAGAAACCACTGATGGTATCAGAGAAGCAATGATGCCATGAATATGAACTCATCTTGCCTCATCTAGAAAATGTAATCTTCATTTGGAATGATCTTATCATTCTCGAAGATCGTCGGCGATGGACATAGTTTCGAACCATCAAGATACCCAAGCATGTCGTAACCATATAGTAAGGCATCAATTTGAGCTTTCCAAGCACAGGGAGGTTAGTCCTGATGAGTGTTAAGTTCAATGGGAAGCTATAAAGCAGTGAATGTAATGAGTGAGGAAATTTGAATAGGTAATGGAGATCCAGCAAGAACAACAGGGGTTGATTTATTTGTAGCAATATTGGTAGTGGAGTAGGAATTATCGGTGGTTGTCATTGTTAGAAAGAAAAAAAAAATGAGATAAAATAAACCCTAAGATCTTAACTCATTTGAGCAGAGATGCTCTGACACCATAAAAAAAAAAATTTACACATTTGTTGAATGCAAAAAGCATATCTTCATTCATTAACCCTTTGAGTATGGGTATTTACAGAGGTTTACATACAAGTAATTAAGGAAAGAATAATTTTGCATGATTAGCTGTACCAAAAAATAATACAATCAAGGAAAGAATTATGGACAAGTCGACATAGAAAATCAAGGACTTAATCTGGTAAGGTTGCCGATGATAGGTGAATCTTAGGTGGAAGAGGATTCTTCCTTAATAAATTCCAAGCATAGCGGCCACAAATATAACCATTGGTTTGATTCAGAACTACCTTTGATTTTGCAGATTCATTGGTAAAAATTGTAGTAAACTTCATGTTTGTTTTGGAAACACATTCAAAGTTGAATAGTTTTAACTCTGGTGCACCACTGTATCTAAGACCATTCCAGGGGCCACACAGATAGTACTTCTCTAAGCCTTTCCACATGATAGATTGAGGATAGTTATAATGTGTTATCCCCATGTACAGTCTTCTGAAGAAGGGTCATCAAGGCTCTTCCAAGACGCTAAACGCCACTCAAGGCCTGTTTTTAAGTCCTATCCCAGCTTCATACTTGGCAATAAAGTATCAGTAGGATAATCAAAACTCTGCCACAGATAGCTCTGTTCTGAATTCTCATCTTTCTCATCTCTTAGCACTAGATTTCCAATATCCAAAGGCTGTAATTTTGGAGCCTGGATAGATTTAGTTGTGCTTGCTGACCAAATAACACAACTCTTCTGGCCTAGAAAGACATGGCCTATTTTGTTTATCATCAAAGTCCCAGAAGAATCATTGACTGGTTTTTGCCATTTTGCTACCCAAACAAAAGTTTTGACTGGGATATCCTTGTACCAGATTCCCACTTACATATTTGTAGAATTATCTGGATTGAAGAAACCCAGTTCAGATCTTCCAAATTTGGAAACTAAGGTGCTGTTCACACGGATGGATTGGGTTCTAGAAGTGGTGTCAACTGTCATGGACAACTCAGACAAGAAAGCTATTAGAATGGTACTCAAAAATGTAAAAGAAAGAATCCTTATTTCTTCCTTGATTAGCTAAGTAATTTCACCAGATTCTTCTGAGCAATAGTATTCTAATATTATTCAAGTTGTTCCAAATTAATTTTAATCCCTTGTTGGATTTTTTCTTATTTTTTATTTTTTGCATTTTTATTTTTATTTTTATTTTTTGTTAATTTTCCTTTCCCAATTTTTAATTCCATAAATTAAATTAATTTCTACCTAGATTAGTTTTTTGTTTTTTTTTTTTTTTTTTTTTGTTTCCTTCTCTTTTGTCCTGTGAAGTATCTTTATATTTATATAAACTTTTAGTGATCATTTTACTATGAAATTATTTTAATAGGTTTTATATTAAAATATCTTTTAAAGTTTACGCAATATCATTTTTTTTTTTTCACTCCATAGATAATATAATGACAAATTTAAAACAATTATGGAGAAATATTTCATAGGAAACTCAACATGAAAATCTGTCGTCCTGAACAGAGAAATTGAAAATATAAAAAGCTACTCGATTATATTCTTTGTATAAACATGAGAAAGAGCTACATACAGCAGTTGTAAGTATAGGAAACTTTGAGACCTGAACTGAAAGCAAAAGCTTAGCAAATTTTATTCTACTCAACAGTACTTAAGCACTTCTATACTTTCAGCTTGGCTGGAAAATGGTTAGGAGTATTGTACTTACATTTGCTTTTTTTAATTTTATTTATTTATTTATTTCTTTTTACTTTCTTCTTCTTTTTGTGTATCCGATATTCATTTAAAGGTTGAACAGTTGGTTAACTTTCATTAAAAAGGAATCAGGACCATTTAAGATATTTTTTCAGTTTTGTTCACACAAACTAGCTTGCTAAAACTATGAAAAAGGAAATGTATTGATGGCTAAAAAAGACTATACTAGGACTGTACCTACAAACCTCTATCGAGGTTCTAAAAGAGTTACTGTAATTTCACTGGTTGAAGGGGATTCAATCTTCTTCGGTGAAGAATATGCTGCAACAGGGGCTACACCTAATGAGAAAGCAGGTCGTTTGGGCTGAGGCAAAGCACTTTCACTACCCAACATCACAACCATAAGACATGCTTGGCCTGTCTTCAGGGTACTCTTGCACACATAACAGACCAATATGAATGCAACGCAGCACCTCAGAAAGGTTACTTGAGTCCTTGAAGCATGGATTGATAAGTTCCAAAGGTCTGCCTTCTAACCATAATCTCAATGCCTATAACATAGGAAGTCAAATTTCTCAGTCAGGGTGCTCTGTTATTATGTCAAAACACCATTAATCTTGAGATCTATATATATATATATATATATATATCTAAGAGGTAGGTTGCGAATGATTTGTATAGTATATCATTGGTTTTTTATGTGAAGATAAAAAAACTACAAAACGGCACTTACTTGCCCAATAAGGTTTAAACTGTGGTTTAGGTGATAGAAACCTCTATTTCTATCCCCAGTTCTTATCTCCAACAAAATCCCAAAGCTAAATACGTCAGACTTCACCGAGAATAGACCATCTATGGCACACTCAGGTGCCATGTAACCACTGCCAAAACATCATTGATACCAATATTAGTTAGATGAAAAGTGAAGCAGAGAGAATTTTAAGAAATACTTACTATGTTCCAACCACTCTCCTTGTATTCCCTTCACTTTGACCTCCACCAAAAGTTCTAGCCATACCAAAGTCTGAAATTTTTGGATTCATTTCATTATCAAGTAAAACATTACTGGCTTTGAGATCTCTGTGTATTATCCTTAATCTTGAATCTTGATGAAAATATAGAATCCCCTTGCAATTCCGCAGATTATGTGGTAGCGCTTAGACCAGTCCAACAGTCTACTTTTTGTTTGATCTGCAGAGAAATCAATCCAATATCTAATTTGAATTCTCATATATAAAACAACACTGTGAAATTCCATGATTTAATGGAAATTTCGGTGCAATCCTAATTAAACTTGTCAGGCTTGTGAGGAAAAACAAACCAAAAATGCAGTAGTCCAGGCTTTTGTTCGGCATGTATTCATAAATTAGCATTTTTTCTTCCCCTTGAAAGCAATAACCAAGAAGCTTTACTAGATTTCTGTGTTGAAGTTTTGCAATTAGAATCACTTCATTTTTGAATTCATTCTGTCCCTGTTCTGAACTCCTAGAAAGCCTCTTCACAGCAATTTCTTGGCCGTCTTCTAGTGTACCCTGAAAATATATTTCTAGAAGGATAAGTTATCGTAATACTAAGATTTGTGTTGCTTTTGACGGTGCTCTCTGCAAGCTGTGGAATCACCTTGTAAACAGGTCCAAAACCGCCTTCCCCAAGCTTGTTGCTACTTGAAAAGTTTCCTGTGGCCTTAACAATCTTATCTAGGTCAAAGAAAAGCACCTCCAGGTTTTCTATTTGGCCTCTATTCTCTGATTTTTTATTCTTACACTGCTCCATGCATTGTCTAATGAATAACGAGGAAAAATAAAATTTTTAAAAAAATGTTGTTTCAGATTAAGAAATGAAAATGGGAACATAAAGGAATATGTTTGAATTTGGATGTAATAAAAACTACCCGTTGATTTAACATGGAACCTAAATATCACATTTCCATTTCATGATCATGGAAGCAATGAATCCAAGCTTTTTTTTTTTTTTATTTTGTCAACAAATATCACTTCATGGACAAGATTATATGAAATTGGACTATATGTCTAAAGGAAATGTTTTTGCAAATTGAGCCATATATTATACTTTTTTGAAGCTGTCATGATTGCCTAATAAACAGCAGGATAAGTTTAGTAGGCATCACAGTGGAATACTGGATATCTACTAACAAGAACAACCTTATTGTTTGTTTTGGTATTTTTCAGGTTACCTGAAGTGATATGGAGCAGGATATATATATATATATATATATAGCATACTAGTGCAAAAGAACTTTTTGAAGTTGAAGGATGTAACACAACATCTTTTGTGCTAATCATTTTACCAACAAGCGAAAGAGGATTTACACAACAATGTTGAATGTGCTGCAGTTACTTGCTACTGTGGAACTTTATAATAGAACATGGTTCTGTTATATAAAAGGTTCAACAAGCTGTTCGGATTTACCTTCTAAGCCTTTCCTTGCCCTGATTTTGCGGATGCAATGAACAAGCAACACTATCCCACCGGCGACAAAAATGACAGCCAAGACCTCCACTACCATCTTCAACTTATGCTCACCATTCGCACCTTCACATTTAATATTGGAACAGCATTCAAATGTATCAAAATATCATCACAGCTTACAGATAATAAAAAAGAAGTTATAACGAGGAAACTTTTACAAATCTAATGAAAACAGAATCATTATGTGAAAGACAAGGAAAATAAGCAGATAAGAAAATGATTGCTTACCTAACTCTGAAGCATGCATTCGAACATATAGATCCTGCCCACCAACTTGAAACTCTCTAATATCAATCAAGTCCCCAAACCACATAGCACAGCCACTTCCTTTTCCACTGATATCAGAATTTGTATAAGCCGTAGAAGAACAATTGCTCATGCATTTGGCTTTGCATTCCTTAAGATTCTAACTGGCATTTACCCAAATATATGTAGTATCAGGCAATTTCGAGCCACTAATTTTGACAAACCCAGACGAATGTTCATCGTGGCAGCTTAATGGTTTATTCCGTACGCATCCTTGAGACCAGTCCATGAAGTTTCCTTTTGGCTTGAAACCCTTGAAACATTGCCAAACAGGGGCCTCCCAAATGACACAGTTTCTGTATGCGCCACACAGACCATACCCGTCACAATTGTCTCTTGGCATTGATGAGAACACATCCCACCTTTCAGTTTCTGAATTCCAAGCACAGCGTTCCCGAATATAACCATTGGTCTGGTTCACAACAATACTTGTCTTTTCATATTCATTTTTGAGGTGAAAGATGTAGTAAACTTCGTCTTTATGGTTAAAAAATTCAAAAGTGAATAAAAAGTTGGGTTTTAACTCTGGATTGCCAGTGTATCGAAGGCCATTCCAGGGGCCATCAGGATAGTTATGAAGTGAAATCCTCCAAGAAAAGTCTCCCGGAGAAGGGTCATCAGGGCTCTTCCATGATAATATACGGCGTTCAAGACCAGTTTTCAAGTCCCATCCAAGCTTCATACCTGGTAATAAAGTATCAGTAGGGTAATCAAAACTCTGCACAGATAGTTGTCGGAATTCTCATCTTTCTCATCTCTTAGTACTAGATTTCCTGTATCCAAAAGCTGCAATATTGGAGCCTGGACAGATTGAGTTGGACTTGCTGACCAAACAACACTACTCTTCTGTCCAAGAAGGACAAGATGTCCTGTTCTGTTAATCATCAAGGTCCTGGAAGAGTGTCGTTGATTGGATTCTGCCGGTTTGCCACCCAAACAACAGTTTTAACTGGGATATCCTTGTACCTCTGTTTTTGGAACTCCCTGGACTAAAGAACCCCAGTTCAAATCTTCCATGTTTGGAGACTAAGGTGCTGTTCTCACTGATGGACTGGGTTCCAGAAATTGTGTCAACTGCCACGGACAACTCAGAGAATAAAGCTATAAGAATGCTACTCGAAAATGTAAAAGGAAGAATCCCCATTTCTTCCTGTTTTGGCCAAGGCTCTCTGCTTTATTAGAAAGTTAATGAAATGTATACAGGTATAGAACCTGACTCATACACCAGGTTCTTTCTTCTCTTTTTTCGCCGAGCTTTCGCTTTTGTTCGAACCTCGTTATCTAAGTCATTGAACCAGATTCTTGTAACCAATAAAAGTCTTCTAGTTGTTCTATTATTCTACATTTCAATACTTGGAAATTTCTTATAAAGCAGCTATATTATATTGTTCTAGTTACTCAGAATTCTACATTTCTAATTTTCTATACTATATTACTATTCAAGTTGTCAAATTATTGATGAGAGAGGTTCTTGGCAGTTTACTTAAACAGTATTCTTAAGTCGAGCAAAGCGTTGAATACCCTTTTCGCAGCATGACTTGGCTTAATATATCCGTCTTCTCATTGAATGCAACTCTTTCGTTTGACCCAAAAAAAAAAAAAGAAAGTTGAAATGCCCAGCTCACATAATTGAAATAGATACCGCAATGACCATTTTTGGTGGCTATAAACCAGCATGTGCTGCAATTCTTACCATACAAAAGCTTCTAGTCAAAATTATTAAAAAAAAATAATAAATAAATAAGTGGTAGCTAGGATCGTAGAAATCTTGGAGATTGCTGAAATTTTTTGCAGACTCACTGACAGAAAATTGGATTCCCATGTTCCAAGTGGTGGCAGTCTTGGAACGAGTCAAATACTATTGGATATAAACTACTAAACATAATTTTCAAAATAAAAAAGACCATGAAAAATTTATAAAAATAAAGAGTGAGATTATTTATCCAACTCCAATAATACTATCTATGATTACTTTCCATTTTGTATTTTCTCATAAATAATTATGATTTATCTTTTTTCTCCTTTTTGTCCATCCCTGCAGCAAAGTATAGTATTCTAAAAATATGAAATATGAAATATGAAATTACAATTAGCAAATTTGATTATAATTGTGTATAGAAATTTATATAGAAATTAATGAATTTATTAAATAAGATGGCATGTTTGGTTGTCTATGTGTGGGATGTCAAGCACTGCTCTTTATTTTAATTTTCAATTTATAAAGCCTATTGGGATTTTTTTTTTTTTAAAAAGTATGATTTTTTAAAATAGAGAAAAAAAAAAGAAAAAAAAAAAGACATTCAAAAAGCCTGTTTAAGATGCTTTATCCACTTTTTAATTTATTGGCACAAATTCTAGTCTCACTATTATAATATTTAAAAAATAATTCACATAATAATAATAATAATAATAATAATAATAAAGCAATAATGTTTATTTACAAAATAGAGGTAAAAAGGGTTGTGGATGACTTTTGAAAATTCCACTAAAACTGCTCTTCATTATTATTTCAAAAGTATGTTTATTATTTTAGACAGTTGTTTCGGGTGCTCTTAAACCGTCTATTTATTCATATTGTTTTATTCCTTTTGCTTTTTTTCTACATACATATATTTTTGGGGGAATAAGAAGATGATAGTTTCATCATCGAGCCATTATATTTGAATTTGTAGTCAACTATGTAATATTCATTTGAGTGGTTGACCAATTGGTTAGAATTCAAAGGAAAGAGCCGTGATCATTTATTTATTTATATTTTCTTTTTCAGCTTTGATGACACAAATTAGATTTGCTAAAATATGAAACAGGACATGTATGATAATAAAAAATGATATACTAGACCTATAATTCTATCAAAGTTCTAAAAGAGTTAGAGTAACTCCATTTGTTGAAGGGGATTCAATCTTGTTCAGTGATGAATTTGCTGCAAACAGAGGTTTTTACCTAATGAAAAAGCAGGTTGCATGGGCTGAGGCAAGGCACTTTAACCACCCAATAGCATAACAAGTGCACAAGAGTGGAGAGATGCTTGGCCTGTCTTCGGGGTGCTCTTTCACACACAAGATACCGATATGTTCTTGCATAATAGTCAAGATATTTATTTTATTTTATTTTGATAAAGGTTAGTTTGCTTTAAATAAATGAACTGACTCGACTTCATTTGTGAAAAAACTTGTAGTTTCACTCAACTTCATTCTCTAGTAGATTCTTTATCATTCTTGAGTAAATGGAGCTAAGAAATTCATGGCTAACATGGATTCATTAAAAAAATTTATAAAAGAGATTTAAATATTTGTTTTTGTTTTTGTTTTTTAGGTTCATTTCGAGTTCTATATTCCCTTCTCTTTCACTTTGTTTTTGAGAGATGATTTTCTCACAAAATCACTTTTAGAATCATTTTTTTCATCTATATTTATTTATTTCATTGAGATTTGTTGTAACATAGTCAAGGAGGAGGTGTTCTCCCATGAGCAAGATTGTTTCGACAATGTTGGTAAAGTTTCCCTATTGGCTAGGAAAATCGTTGCGACGTTGAAGTTGTCTATAGTTTAAGAAGTCTAAAACATTAATTCCAAAAGTTTACAATAAATTAATCTTGTTTTTGGATTAAAATTTGAAAAAGAGAATTAACAAAAAATTGTGAAAAAATTTGAATAATGGATTAATACTGAATATATTACTATTACAAACTATAAGATTGAACTTAACAATTGTAACTGTCAAGTGATGTTTGCTTAGCTGATAAACTACCTATATCTTGACTTGTGAGTAAATCAAATTTATTATTTATATATATAAATTATATTATGAATTTATGCATATTAAATATCTAAAATGGATAAATAATATTTTTATATTTTAAATTTATAATTTCTTTAAAATAAATTCATTTTATAATAAAATTAATAGAATAATGAAATTTATTAATAACTAATATTAAAAATTTTATTTTAAGAAAAATAAATATTCAAGTTTTTAAGTTTTTATGTTTGAACAAGCCGAGCACGAATCTAAGTTAAGCTTGAGCTTTTCATGAACGAGTCGAGCTTGAACAAATTATTTTAAAAATCTGTGAGCTTGAACCTAGCTTGAGCATTTATAAAATTATATGAGATGAGCTTGAGAATGCTAATATTCAACTTGACTCGACTTATTAACACACCTAGCTCTAATGGATCTAACTAGAATGAATGTCACTATTCCAATTGTTACGATCAGTGCAAGTGGGTGCACAACACTAATAAGTTACCTAATGTTCAATCCCACATCATTCTATATAGATTAGGGGATGATTCAAATGTAATAATAGTTAATCTAATAATGTCGAAGCCTTTTTAAAATGGTTGACTTCAAGATTCATAAAAACCCTAAAATTAAGTGTGCTCAGACGAGAGCAATCTAAATATGAATGAGCTCCCAGAAAGCTCTAAACCAAAAATCCCATAGTTGAATAAAAAATCTTATACAGAGTGCGATTACTAAATTGAGGATAACATCGGTAGAAAGTGACAAGTTGTTCAGTAGAGACGGGGTATAAATGGTATCCAAGCTTAAATCTGACTAGAAATGTGCCAACAAGGATGTTAGGCCCCAAATAGGGTAAATTGTGATGACAGTTGTGGTTGGGTACGTGGCATTAACAAACTATCTAATGTCCACTCTACAACACTTGAGTATAGATTAGGAGATGATTCAAATATAATAATAGTCACTATTCTAACATCAATACCTTTTCAAAGTTGTTAGCTTCAAGATTCGTAAGAATTCCGAAGTTAAGCATACTTAGGCGTGAGTAACCGTAAGATCTGTGACCTCCTAGGAAGCTCTAAACAAAAAATCTCATACCTAATGCATGCTTAGATGAAAGCAATCTTAGGATGGGTCCCAGACCAAGTGTGTCCTCAGGTGAGAGCAATTATAGGATGACTGATCTTTTGGAAAGTTTTGAACCACAAAAAAAAAAAAAAAAAAAAAAAAAAATCTTATACCGAATGCGATGGCTAAACTAGGAGCAATATCAGCAGAAAATGACAGCTCTGCCAATGAAGGCGAGATATTACACCAATACATATATTTATTACTAGAATTTTTTTGTCATATCAGAATCTGTTAGGCATGGTAAAATTTTCATAAAAGCAAAATTTTTAAAAGGCTTAATAAAATATATGTTTTAATTTAATAGCCATAAATAATTTTGTGCCTATTGCTATTGCAAAATAATTTAAAAATTACCTTATATTTATCCAACCTAAATTTACGCGATCAATTTCTATATCATATAAGAGGGAATTTACATTAACCAATGAAGATGCTTTTAAGTGATTTGGCATGCTTGTCCCTAAATATATATATATATATATATATATATTTGGCATTTGAGCCCTAAATTCATATTAGCATTAGTCCTTTTGCATTACCTTGACGGTTCTGCTTCAGTTACCTCATGTGCGTTTCCCATGCGAACCAGTAAGGGAATTAACCGAGAAATAGGAATTTAATGAGAAAATGCAGAAGAGGCTGATGCTGTAACAGTAATATGAGTTGAAGGCGCAAAATGCTTTAGACTAAAAAAATAAATAAATAAATAAAAATAAAAAAGAGCAAAATGCCAAAAAAAATAAAAATAAAAGAGTGTTCAACAACCAACATGCCTACACCTCGTAGTCTCATACTTCAGTTCAGGGAACATTCATGCTAATTATCCTTTTAATTAAAAACTTAAAGAATTTAATTAATAGTGATTCGTTAGTGAAAACTCATAGAGTTGGATAGGGAACGTCCATGCTAATTATCCTTCTAATTAAAAACCTTAAAGAATTTAATTAATTGTGATTTGTTAGTGAAAATTCATAGAGTCGGAATGAATAGGCTTTTTAAAAAATGTCTTTTTCATGGTGTTTCTCATCGCTAGCAAACTTCAATTGCAGATTCTCACGAAATTCAAGGCCTCTATCCTCCCACGTACCTATATATTCAAAAGAACTAAATGCCTAAAAATATAAATTAATCACTGTGGATATCAATTATTTAATACAAATGACCTCATTAGATATAGTTAAATTTAAAAAAAATAAATAAATAAAATCTTATATCTTCCAAAGTCTCTGATATTAGCTCTCAAAATTCTAAAGATAATAACACTGGTATGCTTAGGTTGGAACTCTCCATTAGAGGGCGAAAATCACGATCAATCACCACGTTTGTCCAAACCCACAAGTAAAGAAGTTAGTGATCAGTGATAAAAAGTGAACACAACTTAATATTAAAGATATTCTGACATTTTTATTCGCTGTGATGGCCAGTGATCCGACTTTTTAGTCCTAATTATATTATATTTTAACTTTGTAGTTTATATCATCTCATAAATAAAATTACTATATATTCTCTGCATTGAAAATATATGTTAAATTAAAAAAAAAATGCGGAGAAATACTTCAAACGAAAATCAATCTGAAAAATCATCGAGGAGAACTTTAGATATGTTGAATAACAAAGATTTTTAAATTACATATATATATATATATTATTTTTATGAATAATTTATATATATATATATATATATCTAATCATCTAGGTTTCTGATTTTTATTTTTGTTTTTTTAAATATTATCTAATACAATGTCCACACTCCTTCAATATTTGAAGTCCTAAAAAATAAAAAAAAAATAAAAAGTTGCAATTAAAAGTAGAAGCATTAAGTGAAAAATGGTTACCAAACCAGAAATTACTATTAGATTCCATGCTTTGTAAATATGAGGAAAAAAAAATTCAGATAACATTAATTACTAAGGCAGAGTAATTGTGGGATACAGTGATAGTGATACCCTGCACTGAGAATTAGAGTCCTGGCAAATAATAGTAATTCATCTGAACTAATGTTAAGCAATTTTAGGTTTTATCAAGGCTTTAATTACATATGTACTTACAAGCCTCTATCGAGGAAAACAGTTACTGTAATTTCATTGGTTGGAGAGGATTCAACTTAATATGACATGCTTGGCCTGTCTTCATGGTGCTTTTGCACACACAGCAGCCCAATAATGAATGCAACACAGCACCTCAGAAAGATTGCTGGAATCCTCGATGCATGGATTGCTAAGTTCCAAGGGTCTGCCTTTTGTCCACAATCTCCATGCCTATAACGTGTCAACTCCAATTTCCCAATCAGGGTGCTGTGTTTTTAATATTATGTTAAAACACCATAAACCTTAAGATTCAAACATATAAGAGGTATATTGAAAATGATTTGTGTAGTATAACACAGGTTTATTATGTGAAGATAAAAAATCAACAACAAATTGGCTCTTACTTCCAATAAGGTAAAGAGTGTGGTCTATATGATGGAATCCTTTGTTTTTCTTTTTACTTATTATCTCCAACAACAATATACCAAAAGCTAAAGACGTCAAACTTCATAGAGATTACACCATACATGGCATATCAGGTTGCCATGTAACACTACAAAACATCATTGACACCAACATTATTTAGACAAAAAGTTGAAAACAAAGAGCATCTAAGAAATACTTACTATGTTCCTACCACTCTCTTTGTATTCCCTTCACTTTAATCTCCACCAACAATTCTAGCCACAACAGAGGCTGAAGGCTGAAATTTTTGGATTCATTTCATTATCAAGTAAAACATTAGTGGCTTTGAGAGCTCTATGTGTAGTTTTTAACCTCAAATCTTGATGGGGATATAGAAGCCCCCTTGCAATTAGTTGGACCAATATAACAGTTTTTTTTTTTTTTTTGGTTTATTCTGCAAGGAAGCTCACTCAAATTAATCCAGTGTCTACTTTGAATTCTATATATGCAACAACATTGTGAAGTTCCTTGATTTAATGGAAATTGCAGCACTCTCCTAATCAAACGTGTGAAGCTTATGAGGAAAACAAACCAAAATTGAAGTAGTCCAGGCTTTTGTTGGCATATATTCATAAATCAGCATTTTTTTCTTCCGCTTGAAAGCAATAACCAAGAAGCTTCACTAAATTTTTCAGTGTTGAAGTTTCACAATTAGAATAACTTCATTTTAAAATTTGTTCTGTCCCTAACCTGAACTCCTAGAAAGCCTCTTTACAACAATTTCTTGGCGATCTTCTAGTGTGCCCTGAAAATATTTTTCTAGAAGGATAAGTTATGATACATACTAACTAAGATTAGTGTTGCCTTGACAGTTCTGTCAGCATGCTGTGGATAACCTTTTAAACAGGTCCAATACCGCCATCGCCAAGCTTATTGCTGCTTGAAAAGTTGCATGTAGCCTTAACAATCTTAGCTAGGTAGAAGAAAATCACTCCATGTTTTCTATTTGGCCTTCATTGTTCTGATTCTTTATTCTTGCATTCATCCCTTCATTGTCTAATGAATGACAAAGGGGGAAAAAAGCCGTTTAAGATTGAGAAATTAAAAATGGAACATAAATTGATATATTTGGATTGGATACAAAACTTGATTTAACTAGAAGCTAGATATCAAATTCATGTTTCATATTCATTGAAGCAATGAATCAAAGCTCTTTTAAGCATAATATGAAGTTGAACGTTATGTCTGCAAAAGGTGTTTGTGCAAATTGAATTTGTTGTTTTTGTGACTCTAAATTAGTGGTGAACATGAGGAGTTGATGGGATGATGTTTGTTGATGAAGTGAAGAGGAAGAAAACAAGAGAAGAGAAAAAAAAAAAAACCAAAATTATGATTTTGCCCCTCTTTAATGATATGTTATCCTAGGAATTCATGCCAAACAGATCTAAGAGTGTTTTTTCTACTGGTTTTAGAAAGAGAAATAGTGGATTCTTCAAAATCCCATCAATGGTGCCATGCTCTTGGTGATTAAGCTTGTAATCTCTTCAAGATAACAAGAATCATCATCTCCTTGCTTGCCCGTGGACGTAGATCACCTTGATCAAACCACATAAAATTTTTGTGTGTTTTTCTCTCTCTCTTCTCCTCTTATATTTTTGTGTTTGTCTTTCTCTCTCTAGAATTTTCATATGGGTTTGTTATGAGTCTTCTATTTCATTTATATTTGCTTGTTTATGGACCTTTTGTGGGTTGTGTGCTGCTTGTGGATATATATATATTGCTTGCTATACACAGGTTGAATCTCTACAAATTGGTATCAGAGCCTAGGTTGGTGAAAATCTAAGGATTGGAGTTTGTAGATTTGGGGCTTTTGTGTAGCTTGTTGTTGTTAGCTTCTTGTAGTGGAATTAGAGGTTCCCTTTGTTGAAGCTAGATTGATTATAGTGTACCCAAGCAAACTTGACCATGTCTACTAAGTTTGAGGTGGAGAAATTCACGGGCTTAAATGATTTTGGCTTTTGGAATATGAAAATGAAGGCGGTGTTAGTCAAGGAAGGGTTAGATGTGGCTTTAGAAGGTGAGGAACATTTACCAAAAATAATGAATGTTAGAGAGATGAGGGAATTATTGAAAAAAGGCATATAGTTCAATAATTCTTGGTCTTGGAGACAAGGTGTTGAGAGAGGTGTCGAAGGAAACAACGACGGGGATGTTAAGAAAGTTTTGGAAGAGAGGTATATGGCTAAATCGGTACCAAACCGCATCAATTTGAAACAATAGCTATATGGCTTCAAAATGAAAGAGGGAAGGTCTTTGAGTGATAATCTTGATAACTTCACTAAGATGATTCAAGACATTAGAGCATGCAAATCTCAATTGAGGGTGAGGACCAAGCGGTGATTTTGCTTAATTCATTACCTCGAGGAAACGAGCACTTTGTGGATACTCTCAAGTATGGAAGACAAACCTTGGATGTGAAGGAAGTTATAGTGGCGATAGTTGCTAAGGATGCAAAGAAAAGCTTGAGTGGCAAGAGTAGTGATGGGTTAGGGCTCACAGTGAGAGGTAGAACCTCAGATCGGCCTAGTGGTGGAATTGGCGAGGTAAAAGTTGAGGTAGATCAAAATCAAGGGACAAAATGAGATACTTCCATTGTAATCAATTGGGGCATTTCAAGAAGGATTATCCGGAGAGGCTTGGAAAGGGGAATGAGAAGCAATCCGATGGAGATGCAAGTGTTGCCTGGGAGGGTTATGAAAGCTCCGAAGAATTGCTTGTAATCGACCAAGACAATGGTCTTGAGTGGATACTTGACTCGAGTTGTACTTTCCATACGAGTCCGATGAAGAATTATTTTGATACATTTGAGGAACTAGATGGAGGAGTGTTCTCATGAGGAACAATGCGGTTTGCAATATTGAGGGGATTGGTACGATAAAGTTGAAGCTTCATGATGGAGTTGAGAGAACTTTGTCGGATGTGCGGTATATTCCTGGGTTGAAAAGGAATTTGATTTCTCTTAGTACATTGGATGAGCATGGATTAGTTATAAGGCTAAGGAGGCACTTTGAAGATCTTGAAGGATTCAATGGTGGCGATGAAGGCTTCTAAGATGAATGGCTTGTATGTGCTAGATGGAAGTGTGGTTCAAGGTGAAGCTTTGGTCTCGGTGAATGAGAAAGGAAGCGACACCACACTTTGGCATAGAAGACTAGACCATATTAACAAAAAAGGGCTAATTGAGCTTAGTAAACAAGGACTTTTGTGTGGGTACAAGGTGGAGAAACTTGACTTTCATGAACATTGTATTTATGGCAAGCAAGTTAGGGTGAAGTTCAACATCGTGGTGCATCGAATTAAGGGGATCTTGGATTACGTTCATTTCGATGTATGGGGCCCCATGAAAACGAATTCAATGGATGGTTGTAGGTACTTCATGACCCTCATTGATGATTACTCAAGGAGAGTATGGGTTTACATGTTGAAAACCAAGGATGATATCTTCATTAAGTTCAAGGAATGGAAGGTTATGGTTGAGAACCAAACCGGAAAGAACATGAAGATGCTCCGGACGGATAATGGGCTTGATTACTGCAATGAGGAGTTCAATTCCTATTGCAATGAGCATGGAATTGTGAGACACAAGACTATACGGATGACTCCTCAACAAAATGGTATTGCCGAATGTATGAATAGGACCATTTTGGAAAGAGTGAGAAGTATGCTTTCCAATACTAAGCTACCTACAAGTTTTTGGGCAAAGGTGGTGAATATTGCGGTGTACTTGATCAATTGATGTCCATCGAATTCTATTGAGTTCAAGACTCCAATGGAGAGTGGTCCAAGCACGCACCGGATTTAAGTAATCTCAAGGTCTTGGGTTGCATTTCATATGTTCATGTAAACGAAGGCAAGTTACATCCAAGATCTATGAAATGCATTTTCTTGGGGTACCCGGAGGGTGTCAAAGGCTATAAACTTTGGAATCTGAATACAAGAAAGTGTGTGATTAGTAGGGATGTGGTGTTCAAGGAGGGTAAGACGCTTGGGTTGGCGAAGGATGGAGAATTTTTGAGCGGAGGTGAAGTTGACAAGGAGACATTCAATCTTGGTATTGAGGATAATCCAAGAAAGAAAGTGACTCATGAGGAGCACCGTGATACACAAGTGGCTCAAGAACAAGTTGATGAGGTAGTTGATCGTACTGATGAGGAGGTGAGTGATGTTGATATCCTTCATGATTACAATTAATGGAGACAATCCAAGGCACCGGTGAGATATGGTTTTGCAGATTGCATTACATATGCTCTCGAAATTGCGGAAGAAATGGACTCGAAGCCTAACACTTTTGAGGAAGCTTTAATTTTAAAAGATTCAATGAAGTGGAAGGCGGCTATGGATGAGGAGATGGATTCTTTGCATAGGAATCAAACTTGGAAGTTAGTGGACAAGCCTAAAGGTGGAAAAGTTATAGGTTGCAAGTGGGTGTTCAAGAAGAAGGAAGGTGTACCCGGAGTTGAGGCACCAAGGTTCAAAGCTCGATTGGTTAGAAAAGGTTATACTCAAAAGGAGGGAGTGGATTTCAATGAAATATTCTCTCCGGTGGTGAGACACACTTCTATTCGGATCTTGTTATCACTTATGGTTCACAAAGGTCTTGAGTTGCATCAATTGGATATCAAGATAGCATTCTTGCATGGAGACCTTGAGGAAGAGATTTACATGGCTCAACTTGAAGAATATGCAAAGGGTGCCAAGGTATGCTTACTTCAAAAATCCCTTCGTGGCTTGAGACAATCTCCTAGGCAATGGTATAAGAAATACAAGTTTATGCTTGGTATTGGCTTCAAGAGGAGCACGTTTGATCTTTGTGTGTATTACAAAAAGTTGTTGAATGGGAGTTCATTTATCTTTTGTTGTATGTTGATGATATGTTGATTGCGTGCAAACATATGGATGAGATTGATAATTTGAAAAAGTTGATGAGTTCTAAGTTTGAGATGAAAGACCTTGGAGAAGCCAACCAAATTTTGGGGATCGATATATTTCGGGATAAGGAGAATAGGGAGATATTTGTCTCTTAAAGGAAGTATATTGAAAAGGTCTTGGAGAGATTCAACATGGGCGGTGAAAATCCCATGATCACGCCTTTAGCACCCCACTTCAAATTGTCATCCAAGCAATGATCAAAAAGTGAAGAAGAGAGGGAGAGCATGGCTAAGATGCCATATGTAAGTGCCATAGGTTGCATCATGTATTTGATGGTGTGTACTAGACCGGACATCGCTCATGCGGTTAGTGTGGTAAGTCGATTTATGAGTAATCCGGCAAACCACATTGGGAGGATTTGCGATGGATTCTAAGATATTTGAAGGGATCCATGGATGTTGGCTTATTGTATCGGAAAGAGAACAATGGTGATGGTGATTATGTTGTCGGATATTGTGATGTGGACCTTGGTGGTGATCGGGACAAGAGAAAGTCCTTGACAGGTTATATATTTTCAGCTTGGGGTAATATAATTAGTTGAAGAGCATCGTTACAACCGGTGGTTGCACTCTCAAATACCTAAGCTGAATATATGGCGGCCATGGAAGCAATAAGGGACACATTATGGTTAAAATGGTTGGTAAATGAGCTTGGTGTTCCCAAAACCAAGTCATTGTGCATTGTGACAACCAAAGTGCAATCTTTTTGGCAAAGAATCAAGCCTTCTTGGACCATACAAAGCATATTGAGAAGAAGTACCACTTGGTTCGAGAATTGATCGACAAAGATGAAGTGGATTTGGTGAAGATTGTGGGTGAAAAGAATCCGGCGGATATGTTGACCAAGGTAGTGCCAATGGAGAAGCTTAGGTTTTGTATGAGTCTAAGCAATATGCAAAGCAAGTGATGAAGATGTGTGTGCAAGCAAGGAGTGATGGAAAGTGATTTGAAGAGTTTGTAAATTTAGAGTCAAGTTGAAGAAATGTTGTTTTTGTGACTTTAAATTAATGGTGAACATGAGGGGTTAATGGGATGATGTTTGGTGATGAAGTGAAGAGGAAGAAAGCAAAAGAAGAGGGGGGAAAAAAATAATGATAAAATTACAATTATACCCCTCTTTAATGATATATTATCCTAGGAATTCATGCCAAACAGATCTAAGAGTGTTTTTCTACTGGTTTTAGAGAGAGAAACAGTGGGTTCTTCAAAATTCCATCAATGGTGCCATGCTCTTGGTGATTAAACTTGTAATCTCTTTAAGATAATGAGAATCATCATCTCTTTGCTTGCCCGTGGACATAGATCACCTTGATCGAACCACGTAAAACTTATGTGTATTTTTCTCTCTCTCTCCTCTTATATTTACGTGTTTGTCTTTCTCTCTCTAGAATTTTCATATGGGTTTATTATGAGATCTTCTATTTCATCTATATTTACTTGTTTGTGTACCTTTTGTGGGTTATGTGCTGCTTGTAAATATATATATTGGTTGCTATACACAGGTTGAATTTCTACAGAATTAAATATTATACTATTGTCAGGTCTTCCTAGTTGTGGATACCTAATAAGTAGCCGGATAAGTTTAGCAAGCATCACAATTAAATTATTCCTACCAGATTTTTACCGAGAAGAATAAGCTCACTTGTCATTGGTTATGGTCTTTCCAAGTTTCCGAAACAAAACAAATTGGAGCATGATATGTATGTATGGCATGGTGAAAAAAGTAACTTTTTGAAGTTGAACTTGATGGATGTCATGCAACAATGTTGAATGTGCTGCAGTTACTCGCAACTCAACTAAACATTACAGGTGGGAGGTTGTAGAACTTTATAATTGAACATGCTTCTGGTATATATATGATTTGAAAAGCTGTTTAGACTTACCTTCTAAAGCCTTCCTTTGCTCTGATTTTGCAGATATAATGAGTAAGCAAGAACATCCCACAAACCACAAAAATGGCAACCATAACAGCCACAGCTATCTTCACCTTAAGCTCACCATTTGCAGCTTCACAGTTAATATTGGCAGCGCATACAAATGCATCAATATATCATCACAGCTTAAAGATAATAAAACGAAGCTATAAAAAGGAAGTTTTTCAATTGTAATGAAAACAAAATCATTATGCAAAAGAAATAGAAAATAAGCATATTAGAAATGATTGCATACCTAAATCTGGAGCATGTATTCGAACATATAGATCTTGCCCACCATCTTGAAGCTTTCTAATATCAATTAAGTAGCCAAACCTCATGGCGCAGCCACTACCTTCTCCTTTAATATCAGTAGTCATATAAGCCGTGCAAGAACAATTGCTTAAGCATTTGGCTTTGCATTCCTTGAGATTCGGTTTTATATTCACCCAAGAATATGTAGCACCTGGCGATTTCAAGCCCTGAAATTTGACAAAGTAGATGAATCTTTGGGAACGCAGTTCAATGATTTATTCCATACACATCCTTGGGATCAATCCTTGGAGTTTCCTTTTCGCTTGAAACCTTTCAAACAGTCAAACATGGGATTCTCCAATGATATAGTTTCCACAAGCACCACAAAGACCATATATATCACAGTTATCAATTGGTACTGATGCAAATACGTCCCAACTTTGAGTCCCTGAATTGTTGAATAAATTAATATTTGTGGACTTGGCATAATCAATTACTCACTTACAGGGCCTATTTATGCCATTAATGGGACTGACTTATTTTATTATTTTGTAGTAGGGCCCTTGGTCACACACTCTCTATAAGACTCCAGTTGGCCCATTGGACTGAAGGACCAACTCTCTTTATAAGCCCATTGACTTATCCATATTTTTTCTAGTATAATTATATTATCAAATTATTATTATTTTATGTGTGTCAAAATTAATGGATAAGTCTGACTTGCAGAGACTATTTAAAGGGTCTAAGGCAAGCAGACAATAATATACCATATAGTATTTGGAGATTAGGGTTTTCAGAAATCTGAGAGTGGTTTGAGAGTAGTGTGTCCATGGGCACTACTTTACGTTGTTTCTATTTTGCAGGATTAAAGATCTAATTTATCAATGGCTGCATTTGGAGGTTAGTAATTTATGATTTATGGAATTTATTATGTATATTTAGATCCATAAAATTTCTAACAATTGGTATCAGAGCACATGGTTAATATGCATAATAATTTTTTTTTGCAATTTGTTGTTATATTGATATGCGGCCATTGAACTTTGATCGTGTATATTGATGACATGATATTTATTTTATAATTATTCTCTCGTCCTCATGATTCTATTATTACATGCTTGTTTCCTGAAATCCAATATGTGATATTCATTTGTGTTGACGGCTATTGATTGTCAGGAGATCCAAATTTTAATTTTGAATTTTATTGATTAATTTTCTTTTCTCTTGCGCAATATCGGGTTTATATTGAGTTTGTACAAATTATGTGAATTTTTGTTTTAGTTCGAATTAAGATCTGGGCACGGTGGAAAAATAGGTTTTTGTTATGAATTGTATTCTTTAACATCTTTAATTGGACTGGAAACCTTTTTTTTTGTTTTTTGAATTAAAAAAAAAATTTGAGAAACCCCGTTTTGGCCAAACGAATAAGTTTTCTTGGGCATTGATTTTGGTTGCTAAAACATTGAAATTGATTTGTGGAAAACATTGCCCAAGAAAAGAGGAATCAAACGGGCATCGAAATTGTAGAAAAATATTGCCGGAAAAGAAATTTCCAAGTGGGTCGAATTAGAGGGTCGCGTGACCCATTTGGACTGGAACCGAGTCACCCGTGACCCGGTTGGGTGAAGAAGAAGAGAGAAACGGCATGCCGTTTGGAGCTTTGGTGCTGATGTCAGCACGACGTGTCATTTGCTGACGTCAGCAGCCAAAAAAAAAAACTTTTTTTTTCCTTTTTATTTTTATTTTGTTTATTTATTTAGTTAGTTAGTTGTTTATTTATCTATTGTTCACTCTTATTAACCAAAAAAAAAAAAAAGGATGTTTTCATTTATTTATTTGTTTATTTATTTCATTCCAATTTTATTGAATTAAATTTAAATATCTATGCATGAAAATTTTGATTGTGTTAGCTTTCCCTAAAGAGGCTTTGTGCCTAGTTGGTATAGTAGTGTGGAATTCTAAATACTCACCTGTTGTGAGACTTATTTTATCTGCATTATGTGTACCAATGTAATGTATGCTGGCATAGTGGATGGGATGTTTTATATTTGCCTATTTCATGAAATTGCCAATATGTTATTTTTCTCCCACTTATTAACCAGGGTCTATACGGATAACTAGGCTACCCTGTCGGTAGTTTTAGTTGCTTTGTATGACGCCTGAAATGGTAGTGGAAGTTAATTAAATGCCATGTATTGCAGGTTCTGAGTTGTTCTGTCGGTGATTCAGTTCAATGCATTTGATTGTGGTTATTTGATTGATTGTTCCTGGCCCGCGAAAGGGTATCTTTAGTGCTACAAAGACCCTAGCGATATTGATATTTTATGTTTTGTATTAAGGGGATGGAAAATAGTTATTGTTTTATATATATTAAATGTTTTATTGTGCTTGTTATTTTCACAGTTAGTAGCACCCCGAATGTTCTTCCTATGACTGCCATGATGAAATTGGATGGGACAAACTATCAGAAGTGGAAGAAGACTTTAGTTATGAATTTGACATTTATGAAATTGGATTTGGCTTTAGAGATAAATCCACTAGAGATACCGACTGATGAGAGTACTGCAGCAGCTAAGAAACTTTATGAAGATTGGAAGCACTCTAATAAGTGTTGTACGATGATGATGGAGAATTACATGGATGAGGCCATATATGCTAGTATTCCTAAAGTGGATACTGCAAAGGAACTTCTTGAGGAGATAGGAAAGAAGTTTATCAAGTTTGATATGAATGAGAAGCATCATTATTTGGACCTATTGAATAATACCAAGTATGATGGTATTAAAGGAGTAAGGGATCATATTATGCTACTTTCCTCCGATTATAATAAGCTGAAGGACCTTAAGATGGATATTAGAGAGGAGTTCTTGACCTATTCGATAATGAAGAGTCTTCCATCTTAGTTTGATAATATAAGGTCTAGTTTGAATACTAAGAAAGAAGGATGTAGTTTAGAGGAATTAACTACTATTCTTGTAAAAGAGGAAGATGATATTAAGCTCAGTAGGTCAAGATCTATTGCTATAGTTTCACATCAGGTAGATAAGTCCAAGAGGGTTTTCCAAAAGAAAGGACAAAGATTTAAGCCTGGACAAGGATTTACGTCTAGACAAGGATTTAAGCCCAACAAGAAGAAGTTTTATGGTATGAAGCCAAAAGTGCCTAGGGATGGAGCTCATCACATAGAGGAAACGAAAGCCTACTTCAATGGAAAGTGTGGCTACTGCAATAAAATTGGACACAAGAAGATAGATTGTTAGCATTTTAAGGGAAAACAAGAAAAGAAATGTAATATTTTAATGATTGAGACCAATATTATTGATGTGCCTATGAATTCTTGGTCGTTAGATACTTGAGCAACAATTCATGTTACTAATTCGTTGCAGGGGATGATAAACCGAAGGGGCCCAACCAATCTTGAGCAGCATGTTTATATGGGAGATAGCTCAAGAGTGAAGGTGGACATTGTGGGAACAATTAAGTTGAAGCTTGCCACTGGATATGCTTTAGAGTTGCAAGAAGTTTCATATGTACCCTCAATTAGGAGGAATTTGTTATCTATTTCACTTTTGGATAGTCAAGGTTATAGTTTTTTGTTTGGAAATAACAAAGTTGAATTATTTAAGGATGGTAAAGTTGTTGGTTTTGGAACTTTATGTGGCAATTTATATAAGCTTGATTTATTTAATAATGGTCTCAATTTCTCTGTTAATTCTATTGTTGCTCCTATTGTTGCTTCCAAACGCCCAAGAGTTAATGACAATTCCTCAATGTTATGGCATAAACGTTTAGGACATATTTCTAGGCACAGAATGAAAAGGTTAGTGAAGGATGGGATACTTCCTAATCTTGATTTCTTTAATCTGTTGACTTGTGTTGAATGTGTGAAAGGGAAGTTAACTACCAAGGTAAGAAAGGATAAGTTAGCTAGGTGTGGAGATGTTTTGGAGTGAATCCACACTGACATATGTGGACCTTTTACACCAACTGTTTTGGGTGATTATAAATATTTTATTACCTTCATTGATGATTACTCTCGTTATGGACATGTTGAGCTTATTTGTGAGAAGTCAGATTCTTTAGTTGTCTTTAAAGAGTTTAAGGTAAAGATAGAGCTTCAAAAGAATAAGAAAATAAAAACTGTAAGGTCTGATAGAGGTGGTGAATTTTATGGTAGATATGATGAGACTGGAAGGAACCCAGGGCCTTTTGCTATTTATTTGTGTGAGTGTGGCATTGATGCACAATATACGATGCCTGGTACACCTCAGCAAAATGGCATAACTGAGAGAAGGAATAGGAATTTGTTGGATATGGTACGGTCTATGTTGGCAAATTCTAGTTTGCCAGATTATTTGTGGGGAGGGGCTTTAAGGATGGCGGTTTATATTTTGAATCAAGTTCCAAGTATTGTCCGTTCCTAAGACACCTTTTGAGTTGTGATCAGAAAGAAAGCCTAATTTGCACCATTTTCGAATATGGGGTTGTAAAGCTGAAGTAAGGATTTATAATCCCCAAATTAAGAAGTTGGATCCTAAAACCATTAATGGATATTTTGTTGGCTATTGTATAGGATCTAGGGGTTCAAGATTCTTTTGTCCTTCTCACACCACCAGCATCGTGGAATAAGATAGGGCCATTTATTTTGAAGATGATTTTGGGTTTGATGAACCAATAGTTGGTCAGAATAAATTCATTGTTGAAGAGCAGGATATTCCAGCTATTGCAGATGCTGATGTACCTTTGAAGAGGTCACAAAGGACTAGGAGATCAGCTATTCCTGATGACTATGAGGTTTACTTGCAGGAGCATGAGTTTGACATAAGTGATGATTCAGATCCAGTCACTTATGAGGAAGCCATAAGCAGTTCGCACTCAAACTTTTGGTTGGATGCAATGGAAGATGAAATGAAATCCATGGCATCAAATGGTGTTTGGGATTTGGTTGAGTTACCATTGGGTAGCAAGCCTATAGGGTGCAAATGGGTCTTTAAGACTAAAAGAGACTCTAATGGTCAAGTAGAGAGGTATAAGGCTAGACTTGTAGCCAAAGGATTTAGCTAGAAGGAAAGAATTGATTACATAAAGACATTCTCTCCTGTATCTACAAAGGATTCTTTTAGAATCATTATGGCAATTGTGGCACATTATGACCTAGAGTTGCATCAGATGGATGTCAGAACTGCTTTTCTGAATGGTGATTTATATGAGGATGTGTATATGGTTCAACCAGTTGGTTTCCAACAAACAGGGAATGGTAATTTGGTTTGTATGATTAAGAAATCTATTTATGGTCTTAAGCAAGCTTCAAGACAATGGTATCTTAAGTTTGATGAGGTTGTCACCAAAAAGGCTTTAAGGAGAATGTTGTTGATAGATGCATATATATGAAGGTCAGTGGGAGCAGTTTTATATTTCTGGTGTTGTATGTTGATGACATACTTTTGGCTACTAATGATACTGACCTGTTGACTAAGACAAAGCAGATGTTGTGCAACCATTTTGATATGAAATACTCAGTTGGCGCATTGGACTGGAGGACCAACTCTCTTTATAAGCCCATTGACTTATCCATATTTTTCCTAGTATAATTATATTATCAAATTATTATTATTTTATGTGTGTCAAAATTAATAGATAAGTCTGACTTGCAGAGACTATTTAAAGGGTCTAGAGCAAGCAGACAATAATATACCATACAGTATTTGGAGATTAGGGTTTTCAGAAATCTGAGAGTGGTTTGAGAGTAGTGTGTCCATAGGCACTACTTTACGTTGTTTCTATTTTGCAGGATTAAAGATCTAATTTATCAATGGCTGCATTTGGAGGTTAGTAATTTATGATTTATGGAATTTATTATGTATATTTAGATCCATAAAATTTCTAACATGAATTCCAAGCATAGCGGTCACGAATATAACCATTGGTTTGATTCAGAACTACCCTTGTTTTGCAAACTCATTTTTGACGTAAAACTCTAGTAAACTTCATCTTTGTTGGAAACAAATTCGAAGTCGAATGAAGGGTTGGGTTTCAACTTTGGTGCACCACTATATCTAAGACCATTTCACTGGCCACTCCGATAGTACTTCTCTTAGCCTTTCCACATGAGAGATTGGGGATTGTTATAAAGTGTTATCCCTTACCTGAAGTCTCCTGGAGAAGGGCCATCAGGGCTCTTCCATGACGCTAAACACAGTTTAAGAACTGTTTTCAAGTCCCACCCCAAATTCATACCTGGTGATAAAGAAATAAGTAGGATAATCAAAACTCTGCCATAAATACTTATCTGAATTCTCATCTTAATACTGGATTTCCATGTGTGCCGTCTGATATCCATCTTGCTGTTTTCTTGCTTTGATCTTCTCTCTTTATCTTAACTACCATCATCTCTCTATTCAAGGGTTTCAGTATATGTTCAGAGAGGCAGTATTTAGAACCAACCCGATGTCCATTTGTCACTGGTTTAAGTGGTAGTTGGGACCAAGCCATTGATGCAAGCTGGCTGTTACGTGGAGGACTACTCAGGAGCTTGCCATGCGATTTACTTGCTTCCTTTTTACAGATGGCAACTATATGGACAACTCATGTATTCAACTCTTAACAATAGGGAAGTGTGATCGGTGGGGAGGCCGAAAAAGATGAAGAAAAGAGGTTGTTGAAAGTTTTTATAGAAACTAAAAAGTGATATTATTATAAAATCCGTACAAAGTTTTATTGATAAAACAATAATAAGCAAAGGTCATATAGACATTTTAAATAAAAACAATTACTTTTTTTTCTATCATTTATAACAATTTTTCCTGATTTTAATGCCTCAATTCAGGAATGTAAATGGCTTATGAAGTAATTAATTGACAGGAATGGTATGTTTCAATCGTTTAGGTTAATAATGGTGGACCAAATGGTATTCTCAGCCCATTCTCAATTTTTATTCCAATCTACATCTTCTAAGTTTTTACTTGATTTTCTTTTCTTATTTGTTTTTGGTAATGATTCTTGTCCAAATTCCAATCTAGGTTCATAATTGTTTTAAAAAATAAGTTAAATGGCCCACTCTCGAAAAAAATGATATTTACTAGAATTGCCTTTAGTACATGTTTTTGTTGTATTTTACAATGTTTCATTATTTTAGTAAAATTTCAATTTTTTAATTTCTAATTTGACAAAAAAAAATATAGCTAACTAATCCTAATTAATTAAAGTTTAAATTATAAATTTATTCAATTGAATTTTTTTTAACATCACTTTTAGTTGGATTGCATTGTTTATGGTAGTAATATATAAATAATAATAAATCCAATTATTCTTCTTCTTTTTTTAACAATCTTTTGCTAATTCTCTTTTTCCAATTTTGATTCCATGAGCTAAATTTATTTCTAACAAAATTAGAAAGTTTCATTTCTGTTGCCCTGCGATATATGATCATTTTCATATAAATTTTTAGTGAATTTATTAAAAATTAAAAAATAAATTATATTAAAAATTTTGATTTCTTTTAATAAATATGCAAATAAAATAATAAAAAAAATTAAAGGAACCTCATATTATATATTATATTTGTTATATTTTAGGATTTTTTAAAATTAATTAATTAACAATTATAATTTTGTTTGTCATATTATTATTAGGTGAATTGAATTCAGTATCTCACACATGAAAGGAGTGTTTGACATTGTTATTAGATTATTCCTCGTACTTGATTTTTTTAATATTTCGAACTATAAAATTAAATTAATATTAAATGTTGAGTAATAAAGTTGTTTCCAATTTTGTGATGACACAAACCAAATTCTTGCATAAAATTTTTTTAATATGACACAATTTGATTAACCTAATTTGAAATCCTTCATTTCTTGAAAATGAGAGTATCCTTTGCCATAACTCCAAAAAAAATAAAATTAATTAGTTACATAGATACCATAATTAAAAAGAATCAATTAGTAATGTGACAAAAACAATTCAAGTAGTAGTTGTTTAGTTAAAATAACCCGTAGTTTGTATATGCTAGTGTGCCAATCCCAAAATTAATGGAATAATAATCTAAATAAAATAATTGTTCTTAGAATATTTTACAATGATAAATGTGGATTGTTTTTTATAGGTTATAGAAATTAATATTGTTTAAATTTATATGACATAAATATATAGTTAATTTTAAAATTATTTTTCAATAATAATGTGCGTAAATATATATATGACTATTAGTTAATTAAATATTTTCAAAATTTATTTATTTTATTTTTAAATTTTTTTTAGAATATTTAATAAACCTTCTAAAAATGAATGATCAATTTGACACTGACTATTTTTTTTCCTTATCATATCGGTTTGATATGATATTTAGACATAACTATTGGTGAGTTTTTTAAAATGATTGTATATTTTATTAATGTGAAAAAATAAATTTAATAATAAATAAATCCATTGAAGATGCTATTCGGAGCATAAAATATTAATAATTCTAGAAGATTGTTTTTAATGCTTAAAAGAAAGGACTCTGATAACTTAGAATAAAATGTAGCAATGAAAAAAGACTAAACTAAACACTAGAGAAATAAAAAATTAAAGCAAAGCTAAAAAAAAGATGAAATTGCAAAAAAAAAAAGAAAAAGGTTGTTTGTTGAAAATAAAGTCTTGATTTTTTCCGTCTGATGAAACTTGTCTTTATGCCTATCGTAGAACCCTTTTATTAGGCATGTTAGAAAATTCAATTCAGTTGAATTTTTATCTTTTTAATTGTTAACTTATTTTATTATATCTTATTTTTTAATATCATGCTTTTTTAAAACAATTCTAATCGAGTTCAACCACAACTTCCAACTAGAATTTGGGTTGACAAGTCGACAATTAAAACAATCAATCACCATTTTAAGAAAATCCATCAACTAAGATGAAGATATTAACTAAAACAAAAAACCATTAGTCGGTCCTTTGTTTTTGTTTTTTTTGGTAGGCCTACTGGCCAAGCATATTTCAATCCTTTCCGGTCAAGACAAGCTATTCAACTTCCTTCCAAAACCTATCCATCGACTAAAACTCACCGCTTAATGACCGTTAGCCAATTGAAGAGAAAACATTTACGCGAAAACATTTAGCCAAAGAAGCAACTTGTCTGGTAGAGAACAAAAAAATAACTTGGCTAATTAATATGCTCCTTTTCACAATATTGAGTTTTACCATTATTCCATCGGCAAAGCTTTTTCTCTTCTACTAACAAACCCGTCGACCAACCCTTTTCTTCTAACCAATCAATTTCTAAAACTCACTAGCCAACATATTTTTAAAGCCATTGGCCACCAGTTCTTTTTCCTTCCATTAACAAACATTCTCAAAAAGCATCATCTAAGACTTTTTTTTTTTTTTTTTTAAATTATGATAAACCACTAGCCATTAGCCAAGGTATTTATTATATAAATTTTTTATGATCCAAACAGTAATCAATTAGTATTTAGAGAATCAATTATAATTTGAAAAACTAATGAATCACCGAAAGAAATTCTAGATGGAACACTAAAAGACTCTGTACGGACTTCAACTTTTGAACTCTTTATCCATTCATTTTCAACTTTTATTTTCAAATTTAAAATTATTTCCCAAAAAAACCTCCTCCTCTTTTTCACTTGTCAAGGACCACCGCAAATGAAGAGGGATAGACAATCAAATCCCAAAAGAGCGCCAGCTGTCTTTGATAGCGTCAGTGGTATTCCAATAGTGGCGCTTGCGACGTTCCCCTTTCGAAAAATAAAATTTAAAGCTGTTTAAAAAAGAAAAAGAAACAACGAAAGAAAATGTAAAATTCGCTGAAAAATGCATATTTAGACTAATGTTAAAAGAACCAAAAAACAAAAAAAAAAACAGAAAATTTTAGACTTTTTTCAATTTGGAAAGTGAAATACAAATTTTGTGGTCCAAGTATTCATAAAGAAAGAGAAAAAAAAAGATGTGGTCCCATTTTTTTTTTTTTTCTTTCTTTTTTTGTTTTCTTCAATTCTTTGCTTCATGATCCGGAGTCAGTAGACTCCGCTCTCTTCCTCTCTCGACAGGGTTTCATACGGAGAGGCAGAATGGTGGAGCAGATAGTTCGGCGATGGCTTCAATGTCTCTCATGTGTTTCTGGCAACTCACCTTTCGCTGGTCGCAGCCGAGCTTTCCGAGCCTTTCAATGTCAGTTATGATCGCAGAGCTCTGATCATTGATGGCTTAACGCCGCATGCTCAACTCTGCTGGTAACCACTACCCTCGCGCCACTTTGAAGGTACTTAGTTTGATTCCACTCTCTGTTCGTGTTTCGAATTTTGATGAGGAAATTAATCTTCATTTTGGACCAATTTTTTTTTTTTTTTTTTCCTTTTAAAATTTTGTGTTGTTTGGGATTCTTCCATCGTTTTGGCGGTATTGCAATTGTTTTTTTTTATTTTTTATTTTTTATTTTTTTTAAATAATATTTGAAGAAACTGTATTGGCAGTGAAATCAAACTTTGGTATTATTATTGTATACATGCATGTGAGTCTGCATTTCCAAATTTGGTCAGTTTTTGAAGTTTTGATCAATTGTTGCATTTGGGATTTCGCTGAAATTGTGGAATATGTTGTTTAATATTGCAGAAGGAGTTGAATTGTACCAAGTTAAATAGAAGCCCACATCCTGCACAACATAAAGACTATGACATAATATTGGATTCATCATGTTGGTTTGTAACACTTCCATGTATTTTGGTAACCATGAACATTGCATTTGGTTTTGCAGGATTTAATTTAGTCTAATTGACGTTTCTGTACTGAAATAAAATTATAAATGCTTTTTTTTTTTTTTTTTTTTTTTTTTTTTGGCCTTTTTGGCTCTTTTGTAAGTTCACCTGGAATAGAAAGGGTCATACAGGTTTGCAGAGCAAGCAATGGGCAGTATTGCATTTGTTATAATAGAATATGAAATTTATACTGAATACAATATGAAATGTACTGCCCCTTTGTGCCAACACTATCTTAAGATAGATGGAATGGTAGTCTAGGTTTTTATTCCTCTAAAACTTAACATGGTTCTGGCTAAGCTGTCATATTAATTGCGTCCACTGGCCTGCCTTCATTTATCTGATTTCTAGATTGAGTTTGCCCTGCTACAGATATCCTTTCTTTTTGGTTTGATTCCAAGCTCCCATTTTGAAATCTTTGCTTGGTAGGCTATCATACGTCTAAAATGCAAAAAATATTTTTATATGATCATCCTTGAAACTCTTCTCAGCATGTTTTTTTTTTTTTTTTTTTTTTTTTCCAAGACTTATCAACGGGCTCTCTCTTGTAATACTTTCATATAATTTTTCTTCAATCCTTTTCTTAAGCATGTACTTAAGGACTTTTACATGGTATCAGATGTGGCCTGATTTAATTTCAAAGAGTAAGGGAGGTGGCATAGACGTGATCCAAACTTACAGTAAACAACCATGGTCAGCGATTATTTTACCTGACTGCAGGAACAGCGTGCTCAACACTGCCCAGGTTTGTTTCTTCATTTGCATTTTGTGCTGGATAGCTCAAACAATGAAATTATTGGTGGAAGTGATAGTTCAAAAGTATTGACAAAATGAGATACATGAGCTTTGTTGGAAACGTGGATATACTTTACTGTGACTGTACTAGACATTAGCTTTTCTGTAGTGGCTCACTGGGAAACAGTATTTAGAATTATCATAAATAAAGGCCACGGTTGATATGACTGTGACTTATAAAAAGATTAACAAGCTGTGATTAATCTTATATGTCGCTCTAATGCTGATTAGGAAAGCTTTACTGGTAGAGTAGAAGATCTATTAGTTGCTGTATGTTTGTTTTTGGAAATTTAGCCACTTGTAGTAGATAGATTTAGAATGTTGTGTCAAGATCTTATAAAGAGGCTGAATTCGATGCACTAAGTCATATTATTTGGATTTTCACTTCATGTGGATAAGGCTACTATTTATATTTCATGTTTTCTTATAATCAATGTTTCATGAGAGAACTAAGTATATTGAATTCTACTATGACAACAAGATTATTGTACCGTTGACATTTTTCTTTTGTTTGAAATTTTGTTGAAAACACTCTGAAATTTTTGCTAAACTACATATAGATATATAAAAGAATTTATCTTGCCACAATTCTAGAAACTGATGCTAAAGACGAAGATGTTGCTTACCTATTCTAGTTGGTAAATATTGTAAAATTCTTGATTAGAAATATTACATAACTAGAAATGTTACATAACAGTATCATATCAGTCTGGAAGCTGTTTAAAACATGCTTCAAGTTTATAAGTTATAACATCATTACAGAGCCAGTTACGTCTGACCTTTTGATATCACATTATTTTGAGAAATTTTATCTCTCCATCTTACACAATTTTGTGATAGATTTTACTTGGTTTTTATCATTTTTGCGAATGGAAGAAGCAGTTCTTTTAGTGCTCCTTCTTCCTTTCTTCTCTTTGGATTTATTTTGGGAAATGCATACGGTTAGTGTAATGATTGAGCAGGTTGCAGCGTGAACTTCTTTCAAATACTAAGTTTGATTTGTCTCTTTCATCAGATAATTCTCTGCAAGAAATGATGACTGAGAATAATGGTTTCAATGTCTTGAAGTCCTGGTTGACATTTTTGTTTTTTAAATTTTTTGGTAAATGTGAAGTCCTGGTTGACTGTTAAAGAGCCTGTTGGTATTTGGGGAGTGAAACACTTTTATTGTCCAATCATGGTGCATTTGAACATGATGGACTTATCTGACCATCTCTAACCAGGCACATATAGTTCTTAAATATGACAATAACCTGATAAGATAATCTACAGGAATAGCAACATTCCTATGTTTCATTAATCTCTCCTTTAGTAATCAATTTTCCAGTATCCTAAGTAATAGTATTATGACAATTTCAGAAATCGGATATACTTATCAATGTGATTGGCATATTGAAAGTGTACATTTTCTTATGAAGCACCCCTTTTTTCGTCTCAGTCCTTGTTGTCTTCCTTTGTGACTTCCACATGTTATTGCTTTCGATTATTTATTTATTTATTAATTTCTTTTTAAATGATTTATTTGAGTAGAAATAAATACTGAGCTTTTGTTGAATAGAATGACATATCAACTTTTTCTGCAACCTGGCCATTTGGGAAGTTAATGTATTTTTCTATTCTCTAAGCAACTCCTTTTGGTTTGACACTTGACAGTTCTTACATTGATCTCCTGCATCTTATGCATCAATCCCCTTTACATGGTCCCCATCAAGGGCTGTCATATCTAGAATGTTATTTTTACCATAAACAGCCTTGGCAAAGCAGGCTTGGTGAAGGTAAGTCTTTGTCCCCCTTAACTCAACTGCCATAGCTGAATTCCCTATGTACGAATATGGTTGGTCTTGCCCCCATGATCTGTCTAATGTGTTCATTCAGTATGCTTCATTTTGTATCTATCTGCTTGTATCTATCTATCTATCTACTTGGCGTAATGTTAAGAGATATTCTTTATCCGTGCATAGAACCTCGTCATCCCGATGGAGTAATTGATTTTATTCTTCATACTGGCATCAAAACATTTCAACTCTAAGATTCTAACTGATGATGTCTGTTAAATAACTGCTTCATGCTCTTATGGAATGTAGAATATTTGTTCCCGATGATCACATTAATGGCATTTGGGAAGGAACATGATATATATTATCCAGCAGTTATAATTGATAGTATGATGTGCGTGTATTTGTTAATTGCCAACTTCAAGGTAAGTTTGCTTTACACTGGAAGCACTGAAATTTTGGAAGAAATTTATTGAATATTAGCATGTCATCTCAACTTGGTAGCTTTTAGTAATGCTTGGATAAATATATTTCTCCGTCCAAGGGGTTTGACCACTGAGAACTTGTGTGTGTTCGGTAAAAATTTATTCTGACCACTGGTCCTCATGAACAAAGCCACTGGGAGAAAAATGGATAAAATGCAAAAAAGTGGAACAAACCTGAAGGTTGTTCATAAATCCATTCTTAATCTCTTTCAAACTTCTGCATGAAGTTCTGTATTGAACAGTAAATAAAATGAATTCGACTTTTTATATGTTTTATATTTTCACTACCTCCTGTTATATTTTCATTGAATATAACTTTCATGTTTTCCAAAGTGCGGGCAGACACATTGGTTGCTGTATCAAGGTTTTCTAGCCTGTTTGGTTTTCACCAGGGATCCAATGAACTACGTTTGTAATCTGAGGCAATGTGTTGCAGGTAAATTTTTAGTATGTTCAAGCCTACTTTCAGGTGTCTTCTTTTCAGAAGTTTCTTGTGACTAGTGCTAATTTATTTAGGAGACTCATTTTCTTTGGGGGGCAGAACTTTTTAGCTTTGTTTGAAAGATAATGCAAGCAATCCTACATTTAGTGGAAAAAATTTACACTATAAACAAGGAAGTCAAACTATGAACGTGGAAAAAAAAAAAAAAAAAAAAGAACTAAAATATGACTAAACATTTTGGTTCAAATAATTGACTTATACATATGTTTTATGGAAAGAGAAAGCCAGAGAAAGTAAATCTCGTGCAGAAGCTAAATTGTTGGATAAAGGGATGGAATTCATCTGCTATAAGTTTTTGTTTTTCTTCATTGTAGAACCCAAAACAAATTCTTGGTTAAAGCAGAAATGAGGAAGAAATTCATCATAAAATCCATATGTAATTTTCATTGCATAAATGTAATAAATACTGCTTCCCTCTATGGTCCACTCAAACCAACAAAATTCTTCCTCTCTGATCCCAAGCGGCTCTGTGAAATTGGAATAGAGCTAATTCTAATCAATAGAAGTTTTTTGAACTTATTACATTAAGTAAATTCTGTATAAATGATCTGTTAAGTTACCATGTTACCGTTAGTCTTAAAAGCTAAGCTCATAGAAAGCCCGCTTATGCTTGTGCGGATGATACTTTATTTGTCCATTTCAATTACTGTTGCATTTCCAATTCAAGTGAAAGGATTAGCACATTTTTAGACCTTAATTGAAATGAAAAGTTGATGCAAATTACCTAAATCTTAGATGTTGGTCCATATTCTTTCTTAATCGATTGGACTTGATATATTATCGAAATTCTTGTATTATATTTTTCCTAAAGGAATGGTGTTTGCTGTTTGTGTATATATATATATACACATATATATTTGTATGAAATGGGACAAAAAAAGATACAGAATTATGGTGCTTTGATGGAGAAAGATGGGGCAAGGTTTAGAGGACAAATTAAACTTTCTGGATTTAGAAATTCTTTTAGACCTGTCAAAGTTATCATTGACCTACCTGGTACGCACACATTCACTTCCTAGATTTATTTAAATACTTTTTTGCTTTTGTGTTTTTATTTTTGTAGGAAATTTTAATAATCCCTTAACTTATTTTACGTTTATTACAAATTTTTTAGTATGAAACTTTATTTTACGAATCAAAAGCTGAGACTTGTCTAACGAAGACACGTGTAGAGTACACATGGACATGACACATGTCATGCTTGACAACTGGTTTGACACGTAGGTATGCCACATGTTTATATGACTAACGATCAATCTGACACCTTTGCCATATTAGCCACTTGGCATGCCATGTGTTTGTCGTTGGCCAATACTAGTTTGACACCTATCTTACATCGAACGTATGCTATTGCCATGTTGTCATGGCACATGGCTGAGCTCTACAACTGGCGTTGAACGAATGCTGTTGCCATGTTGTCATGGCACATGGCTGAGCTCTACAACTGGACCACTTTAACACCTGACACAGCATGGATTGACTCGTTTGTCTGACACATGGTTTGACATGTTTTTATGCCACGTGGTTTGACTATTAGGTATGCCATGTGTTTATCTTGTCCACTGTCCATCTGACACCTGGATTACATGGACATGTGTCATCTTAACCACGTTGGCATGGCACGTTTCTGATCTTGACAACTGGATCATTGGAAGCCTGAAACACGGCAAGAATTGACACGATGGTAAGCCATATGTCTTGACACATGTATACCTCAAGTTTGTTTTCCCAATTCCAATTGGACACCTATCGTACATGGACATGTGACTATTTATGACGTGGATATGATACATGTGTTGTCTTAATGACTGGACCATTTAATCCGACACGTGGCTTGGGTACCTATGCCACGCGTTTATTCCAATGACAATTTTACACTTTTCTCCCATGGAGACTTGTCTACACATATTTCTAGTCCAGCTGACAACTTTATTAACATTTAGAAATCTTAGTCTTCCATTATCCACAAACAGAATGCTAGAAACTGCGTCTTTAACTCCTAACTAATTAGTTTCTGTTGACATATTTCTTCTAAATTTCCTTTGACATTAATATCAAAGGACGAGTTTGGATCTCACACATTGAAATGTTTAAAGTGACAAAAGTAGAACTCAAATTTCTATCGTGGCTCTAAAAGAGTTACAGTAATTTCATTGGTGGTAGAGGATTTTTGCTTGCTCGATGAAGAATCTGCTGCAACAGTGTTTTTACTGAATGAGAAAGCAGGTTGTTTTGGCTGAGGCAGGGTACTTTCAGCACCTAACATCAAAACCACATAAGACATGCTTGGCCTGTCTTCAGGGTGCTCTTGCACACACAAGAGACTGATATGGATGCTGCGCAGCACCTCAGAAAGATCGATCGAGTCCTTGAGGCATGGATCGACAAGTTCCAAGGATCTTCCTTCTTTAAACAATCTCCATGCCTATAAACATTTGAAATCCAATTTCTCAGTCAGGGTGCTTTGCTTTTAATATTATGTTAAAACACATTAATCGTAACATCTGAAACATATATATATCTATATATATATATATGTATGCATATAGATAAGAGATGCTCTGAGAATGATTTATATACCATGACACAGGTTTATTATGCACTTACATGTCCAATAAGGTTAAGAGTGTGGTTTAGATGATAGAACCCTCTATTTCTTTTTCCACTTATGATCTCCAACAACAAAATACCAAAGCTAAAGACATCAGATTTCGCTGAGAACTGCCCATCTACAGCATACTCGGGTGCCATGTAACCGCTGTAAAACAAAATTGTTAACAAAACTTTGATATATTTAAGATGAAAAGTTGAGAGCTTTAAAATAAAATATTTACCATGTTCCAACCACTCTGTTTGTATTCCCCTCACTTTGATCTCCACCAAAAGTTCTAGCCATACCAAAATCTGAAATTTTTGGATTCATTTCAGTGTCAAGTAAAATGTTGCTGGTTTTGAGATCTCTATGTATAATCCTTAATCTTGAATCTTGATGGAGATATAGAAGTCCTCTTGCAATTCCGTTGATTATGTGGAAGCGCTTGGACCAGTTCAAAAGTTCACTTTTTTTTTTATCTGTAAAGAACCTCATTCAAATTAATCCAATGTTCCATTTGACTTCTCGTATATACAACAACATAGATATGTAATGGAAATTAGAGAATTATTCTAATTAATCTTGTGAGTTTTGTGAGATAAACAAACCGAAAATGAAGTGGTCCAGGCTATTATTGGGCATGTATTCATAAACCAGCATTTTTTCTTCCCCTTGTATGCAACAACCAAGAAGCTTGACTAGATTTCGGTGCTGAAGTTTGGCAATTAGAGCAACTTCATTTTTGAATTCGTTCACTCCTTGTAATGAATTTCTTGAAAGCCTTTTCACAGCTATTTCTTGCCCATCTTCAAGTGTACCCTGAGCATCATAATTTGTACAAGGATTATGATATATATTAAATAAGATTAGTGTTTATTTCGACAGCTCTTGTCAGCATGTTTGTGGAGTTAATTACCTTATAAACTGGTCCGAAGCCGCCTTCCCCAAGTTTATTGTTGCTTGAGAAGTTGCTCGTCGCGTTAATAATCTTATCTAGGTCGAAAAGTATCACATCCATGTTTTCTGCTTGGCTTTCATTGTTCACATTCTTTATTATCGCACTGGTTGCTGCATTGTCTAATGAAGAAAGGGAGCTAAATATCAAATTCAAATTTCATAATTAATAAGGCAATGCATCTGATTCCTCTTTTATGTTATTGGTTTTTGGTTTTTGGTTTTCAATTATTTCTGAGTTTAAGTCTTAGTTTGGGGTTGTTGTAGCTAGATCAATATTTTTGACAATTTGATTAGTGGTCTGTAAATTATTATTTTAAGATTGCTAAAAGTTCTTAACTGATTTAATTGTATATAATGACCAAAATAGATATGAACGATTATTTGATTATTTTCATATATATATATATATATATATATAGATATATATTATTACCATATGTATAAATGGGTAAAAAATTAATTTTATTATCAGTTTAAGAATATAATTGTAATTTTAATTTTAAAATTTTGATTATGTTAGAAGAAAATTTTGAGAAGCTATCTCTTATAACTTTTTAGATTCTAGTTTTTAAAAGGGAAAATTATTAAATAATCTAAAATCTATGGATTTACCAAATATTTGATAAAAAAAAATTCTCTTATAAGCTAAAATTGGGGATTTAAAAGAAACTACGAGTGCACACTGTAGTTTTTATTTTATAATTGACTTGTGCTTTGAATGATAGTTAAACTTCTCACTAAAAAAATTAGCTACATAATTAAAGAAAAAAAAATCTAAAAAATACGAAATTCAAAACTATTTCAAATGATTTAAAACATGACCCTCATTTTAATAATTATTTTTGTTTTTGTTATTGTAAATGATATAATAGTCATGATTTATCATTTATATATACTTGATCTCTCAATTAAAAAAAGAAAACCAGAATACCAAGATTATAACTAAGCATAGTAATGCTTAAAAAAAAAAGAAAAAAAAAAAAGAAAAAGAAAAGCATAATATGGTATGTTCGGGGACCTAACTCCTTTGTGGCTAGGAGTCTAATTGCTCATTCTAATTAGGTCTTCTATTTATTTTTTACTGTATTTTGTCGACTTTAAATTTTTTAGATTCTTTTTTTACTCGTATCATCATCTTCTTCTTCTTTTTTGGTTTCCTTTTTTCTGACATGTCTTTTTTTTTTTTTTTTTTTAATAATCTGTCTTTAATTTTGTTTTTTCTGTCTCACTCTGTGTGTGGAAATTTTAATTTTTTCTCTTAAACTCTGCATATTTTTATTTGAGTAACAAAAAACATAAGTAACGAAAAGGGAAAGACATGAGTAAAAAAGATTAAGGAGAAGACATGAATCTTTCACCCAAAAAAAAAAAAAAATTAATAATAATAATAATAAAAACACCTAACCTTTTAGGTTTTTCCTAGTCCTGATTTGGCGGATATAACGAGCAAGCAAGACCATCCCACAGACCACAACAAAGACAGCCACAATTACCACGCCTATTATCACCGCGTGCCCACCATCTCCACCTTCACATTTAATTTTGGCACACCAATATGAGCAAATGCTCAAGCATTAATATAAATGCAAATTAAAACACATGCAAATGAAACAGACAAGGCAGGGATCCCATATTACCTAACTCTGAAGCGTGTAGTCGAACATAAAGATCTTGCCCACCAACTTGAAACTCCCTAACATCAATCAACTCCCCAAACCACATGACACACCCACTTCCTTTTCCACTGATATCAGAATGTGTATAAGCAGTACAAGAACAATTGCTCAAGCATTTGGCTTTGCATTCCTTGAGATTCAAACTTGCATTTACCCAAGTATGTGTAGCATCAGGCAATTTCAAGCCATGAATTTTGACAAAGCCAGATGAATGTTTGTCCTGGCAGTCAAAAGGTTTATTCCGTACACATCCTTGAGACCAGTCAATGAAGTCTCCTTTTGGCTTGAAACCCTTTAAACATTGGCAAATAGGGGATTCTCCAATTATACAGTTTCCATAGGCACCACAGAGACCATATGTATCACAGTTATCTCTTGGCACTGATGCAAATACTCCCCAACTTTGAGTCCTTGAATTCCAAGCATAGCGGATCCTATTATAACCATTGTTTTGGCTCACAATCATCCTTGACTTTGCAGTTTCATCTTCTAGGTAATATATGTAGTAAACTTCATTTTTGTTGGAAACAAATTTGAAGGTGAATAAAGGGTTGGGTTTTAACTCTGGTGCACCACTGAATCCGATGCCATTCCATGGTCCATCGCGAAAGTACTTATTGGAGCCTTTCCACGCTTCAGACTCGGGATAGTTATTAGGTGTTATTCCCCAAGCAAAGTCTCCCGGGGAAGGGTCATCAGGGCTCTTCCATGATACTATACGCCGTTCAAGGCCAGTTCTCAAATCCCATCCCAGCTTCATACCTGGTAATAAAGTATCACAAGGATAATCAAAACTCTGCCACAAATAGCTCTCTGAGTTCTGATCATCTTTCTCACTTCTTAGTACTAGATTTCCGGTATCCAAAAGCTGTAATATAGGAACCTGGACAGATTCGGTTGGGCTGCTTGCTGACCAAACAACACTATTTTTCTGTCCGAGAAGGACAACATGGCCTGTGCTGTTTATCATCAAAATCCCAGAAGAGTCCTTGATTGGATTCTGACGGTTGGCCACCCAAACAACAATTTTACCTGTGATATCCTTGTACCAAATTCCGACATACCTGTTTGTGGATCTACCTGGACTGAAGAAACCCAGTTCGAATTTTCCAGATTTGGAAACCAAGGTGCTGTTCTCAGTGATGGTCTGGGTTTCAGAAATGGTGTCAAGAGCTATGGAATACTCGGAGAAGGAAAGTAGAATAATGGTTGAGACAAAAAATGTTGTGAAAGAAAGAATCCCCATTTCTTCTTCCTGTCGTAGTGTCATTGCTAGAATTCTCTGCAGCTTGGTAATATATACAGGTATTGACCTTGACTCATATAAACATAGGATCAAGTCAGTAGATGTTACAGCGATATTTTATTGGTTGGCCAAAAATTCTACGTTTCAGTTACTATACAAAGCCAGAAATTTTTATTATGCAAAGAAAATTGTTATTTGTCAGACATCGATGCTAAATGGCTCAATGGTCAATTACTCTACCGCGTGAAACGATCTATCATAGGAGAGCTTCAGTAAATCTGACGTATTGAAAGGGGCATAAAAACTTGTATGGTGGTGTTGGTGGTCAGCAAAGGGCTGAGAGAATTGGTTGTACACCCAAGGGATAGACAAAGAATCTTGGACTGGTCGATTACTTTGAAGAGGGAAAATTCAACGATGGAGGTGGAGAATATATATATCTATATATATATATATATATATATATATGTTCAAGCTTTAAATCATCATCTGATCTACCTCAATCGGGAAATAATGATGATTTCAACAATAACTCAACAACTTTTCTAGGACCAGACACAATAAATGCCCGACCAAAATCACAAACAAGGATTCGTTAAAAAATTTTGGATTCCTGCTTTCCAGCAGTCTAATTACTCAATTCAATTAGGCCTTCAATTTCGTTTTTTACTGTATTTTTTTAACTTTAATTTTTCTATGTACTTTTTTTTTTCCCCTTTTTTTAACTCGTATCTTCTTTTTCTGACATTTTTTTTTTTAACACTGTCCTTAATTTTGTTTTTGTGTGTTTTTTTTTTTTTTTTTTTTTTTTTGGGTTATGTCTTTTGCTCTTATGACACAAGTCCTTTTTTTTTTTTTTTTTGTTTAAAATATTACTAAGAGCCTAAAAAATCAGGTAGTAAAAAAATTCTGAAAGTACAATAAAAATACTATGTGGTAAAAAAAATCTAAGAGCCTGAAAAGTACTAGAGTGGTAAAAAAAATTTTGATAGCATGATAAAAAATACCAAATATTCAACAAAATTCCATAAGCCTGATAAAATTACTAGATGTTTAAAAAATTTTGAAAACAAAGAAAATCAATGTGAGAATTAATTCTAAAGCCCTAAAATGAAATTAGGTGCTTTTAGAGATACCAAAGTGTTATTATCCAAAAAAGAAAAAAACCTTAAATAAAATTAAGATGACTAGTAGACCTGGAAATGGGTGGAATCATGTTGTATTAAATTTTTCAAAAACACCAAACTAAAATCCTAACCCGTTTATTAAAATAACTTGTAATTTGTTAACGACTCATTTAAATCGTTATGAAAAAAATTAAAAGAAAATACTTATAATAAATCTATTTAACAGCTTTACAATTATACAAAATTAAATAAAACAACAATAAAGAAAAAAGATTCTGATACACATATTCATTTCTTGTAATGAAAAAAAAAAATTACTATATTTAAAAAACTAAAAAACATAGTCGAAATCACATAAAAATAATACAAAAAAAATCTAACAAATAGTATATATTATTTTTTTCACCCTAAAACTCTCCTAGCTCTAGTAATGTTTTAGTAAAAACTAGTTATAGACCCGTTCTTTTTTAACCGGTGAAAAGAATTTTAATGAGTTTACTTATTAATAACCTGGTAAAGTGGTGGATGAGAATGGTTTAACCCATTATGAATATAATTTGTTTAGATTAACGGGTTGTTTGAAAGTTTGCCACACCTAAGCAAGTGTAAAAAATATTATTAAAATCTTTAGTAAAAAGTTAGTAAAATAAAAAAAAAAAGATTTATTTTTAAATGATAATTGGGTAGAGTAATGCTTAAGAATAATGTACTTAAGAATAAATTTTAAATTTTAAATTTTTATTTATCTATTTATTTTCATGAAATGGTAGCATTTTGTACTTGCTATCCGCAAGGATTGTATTATTCACACATAGTTTACAGATACATTCACATAGTATTGCGAAGGTGATGAGGTTTATACTTTTACCTCTTAGGCCTTTCCTAGTCATGACTTGGCGGATGTAACGAGCAAGCAAAAACACCCCAAAGACCACAACAAAGACAGCCGGAACTACCACATCTATTTTCACCATCAGCTTTCCATCTCCACTTTCACATTTAATTTTGGCATACCATATGTACAAAAGTGGCATTAACATGAACAATAAGCATTAATATATGCAAAATAAAATACATGAAGATGAAAAGATAAGGTAATGATCCCATATGTACCTAACTCTGAAGCGCACATTCGAACATATCTACTAAAACATTTGTACCAGTGGAGCGAAATCATTTTAAGGACACTGTGGTGTTATACAGGCTTCGGATAAATCTATCAACCAACAAACACCAACAAATAAACAGCTTCTGAAAATTTGTTTCTTATTATTTTACAATTCTTATTTTCCTTATTTTCCTACAAGGTTTTCAATTCTGATGAAAATAGAATCATTAAGCAAAGGAAATGGAAAATAAGCAGATAAGAAAATGATAGCATACCAAATTCTGAAGCATGCATTCCAACAAAAGAAATGGAATATAAATAGATAACAAACGTTTTTTTTTTTTTCCTTGATTCTTCTCAATTTTAAATTATTGCCCTTGATGAGACCTTTTTATATTATGCATCGAATTAATACAATTTAAATGATTGGATAAAGTAAAAAGATGAGTTGGAAGATGATGGTCAATCTAAAATTGTATTTTATTACTTTTAATTTTTTCAAAGGATCAGGAAAGGCAAAATTGTTTAGATTCCTAAAATATGAAACAGGAAATTTATTGATGACCAAAAGTGACTTACAATTCTATAGAGGTTCTTGAAGAGTTACAATAATTTCATCGGTTGAAGAGGACTCAATCTTTAATATGATGAATCTACTGCAACTTTGTTTTTACCGAGAAAGCAGGTTGGTTTGGGCTGATGAGGCAAGTCACTTTTATTATCCAACATCACAGCCACATATGAAATGCTTGGCAGGCCGTCTTTAGGGTGCTCTTTTTACACACATTGAAATGTTAAAAGTGACAATCTTACAATTGTAACTATAAACCTCTATGAAGGCGCTAAAAGAGTTGCAATAATTTCAATGGTAAAAATAAATGATCCATGCTTGTCCGACGAACAATCTGCCGTATATTGAAATGTTATAAGCGACAATAGTAGAACTGTAATTAAAGACATCTTTATCGAGGCCCTAAATCAGTAAGAGTGATTTCATTGGTGGAAGAGGATCCGTGCTTGCTGGATGAAGAGTCAGCTGAAACAGTGTCTTTACTGGATGAGAAAGCAGGTTGTTTAGGCTGAGGCAAGCTGCTTTCACTACCTAACATCACAACCACATAAGACATGCTTGGCCTGTCTTCAGGGTGCTCTTGCACACACAGCAGACTGACATGAATGCAGCGCAGCACCTCAGAAAGATTGTTTGAATCCTTGGAGCATGGACTTATTAGTTCTAATGGTCTGCCTTCTTTCCACAACCGCCATGCCTATAAAATGTCAAATCCAATTTCTCAATCAGGATGCTCTGCTTTTTAACATTATGTTTAAGCACCATTATAAATTTATATTTATATTTATATATATATAAGTGATGGGCTTGGAATGATATTTGTACAGTAACAACAACAAATTAGCTCTCACTTGTGCGATAAGGTTAAGATTGTTCTCTTGATGATAGAACCCTCTATTTCTCTTTCCACTTATGATTTCCAATAACAAAATACCAAAGCTGAAGACATCAGACTTCACTGAGAATAACCCATCTACAGCATATTCAGGTGCCATGTAACCACTGCAAAAAGAAAATTGTTAACAAAACTTTAACTGATACATTTAAGATGAAAAGTTAAAGTAAAGAGAGTGCACTTCAATAAAAAAAAATAAATTAAAAAAAAAAACACTTACTATGTTCCAACCACTCTATTTGTATTTCCTACACTTTGATCTCCTCCAAAAGTTCTAGCCATACCGAAATCTGAAATTTTTGGATTCATTTTACTGTCAAGTAATATGTTACTCGCTTTGAGATCTCTATGTATAATCCTTAATCTCGAATCTTGATGGAGATACAAAAGTCCCCTTGCAACTCCACAGATTATGTTGAAGCGCTTGGACCAGTCTATTTGCTTACATTTTGTCTTGTCTGAAAAGAACCTCATTCAATTTTTATACATCAGCATTGAGATTATATACCATGGTTTAATGGAAATTAGAGTACTATTCTAACTAAACTTGTGAGGCTCTTGTAAGATAAACAAACCAAAAATGAAGGAGTCCAGGCTATGATTGGGCATGTATTCGTAAACCAGCATTTTTTCATCCCCTTGAATGCAACAACCAAGAAGCTTTACTAGATTTCGGTGTTGAAGTTTGGCAATCAGTATTACTTCATTTTTGAATTCGTTAACTCCTTGTAATGAACTCTTTGAAAGTCTTTTCACGGCAATTTCTTGCCCATCTTCTAGCGTACCCTGAAAATTTTATAATTTATAAAAGGGTTATGATATATACTAAAAAAAATTAGTGTTGCTTTTTGGACAAATTAATATTGTGAGCAATATGGTTGCATGTGGAGTTAGTTACCTTGTAAACAGGTCCGAAACCGCCTTCCCCAAGCTTATTGCTGCTTGAAAAGTTGTTGGTGGCCTTAACAATCTTTTCTAGGTCGAAGAATAGCATCTGTATGTCCTCTACTTCTCTTTCATAGTTCTGATTTATTATTAATACACTGGTCCCTGAATTGGGTTATGAAAAAAGAAAGGAAGTTCAAAATATCAAATTCAATCGTGTGTAATCATTTGTTATATAAGAATGATTAGTTGATAAGTCACTCATATCTCAACTATGTAATCTTTAAAGCAATGAATCTATCATTCTTTTTTTTTTTTTTTTTTTAAGATTAATTTGGTTTTCATTTTTTCTTAAATTCTTATTTTATAGTTGATTGCTTCAAAAAATAGTTAGGCTTAAAAGAAAACTAAATAAAAGATTAAAGATTAAAAATTTGAAAAATACAAAAAAGTAAACTTTTTAATACTCATGTTTATAATACGACGCCAATTTTAATAAATATTTTGGTTTTTGTTATTATAAATGACTAAAATATAGTAGTCATCATTTATTTTATACACATATATATATATATATTATATATATATATATATATATATATGCTTGACTCTCAACTGAAAAATAGAAAACCAAAGTATAATGCTACCTAAAAAGCATAATATGGAATGTCCAGGGACTTAACTCCTTTGTGGCTAGAAAAAATAATATTAAATTAATTTTTTTATTTTTAAATTCATGTATATATATATATATTGACATGTCTTTTAAAGTTTTTTTTTTTTTCTAACCTTATTTTTTATAATTTGTTTTTTTTTTTTGTTTTTTTTTTTTTTATAACTTAAGTTATTTTCATTTTTATTATTACCCATGTATTTATTTGTTTGTTTCCCCTCTTAAACTCTGTATATGTTTTTTGAGTAAGAAAAGATAAGGAGAAGACATGAGTGAAAAAGGGAGAAGATATAAAAAGAAGACTGAAGTGTAAATCTATAGTACGAGAAAGAAACTTTAGTAAATAAAATAAAATATAAATAGATTAACGATTAGAACAACTTAAAACAATTTAAAAATGATTGAGAATGAAATTTAACAATTAAAATTTTCTTCCAAAGTGGAGGAAATAGTAGCTCTATTACTTTCTAACCAAAATTAGGGCTGTATGACTCACATCACATGTAGTTTAAGATAATTGACACAGTTTTGCAAGGGTCTTTGATAATTAAGATTTTACCTTCTTCTAAGCCTTTCCTCGTCTTGACTTTGCGGATGCGATGAGCAAGCAACACCAAACCACAGAGTATAATAAGTACCACCACAATTACCACCACAACTTTTTCTACCATCCGCTCACTATTTCCACCTTCACATTTAATTTTGGCACCCCATACAAAAGTATAATTAAAATAAATAAATAGAAAATTCTACGACTTCAAAGTTCTTAAATCTGAAAGGAAACAGAGAACCCTTAGTATGCAAAAACACATGGAAAAATAAAAAAAGATAGGAAAGACAGTACTGGTCCAATACCTATCTCTGAAGCGTGCATTCGAACATGTAGATCTTGGCCACCACCATCTTGAAACTGTCTAATATCAATCAAGTCCCCAAACCACATGACACACCCACTACCTCCTTTGATATCAGAATTTGTATAAGCAGTGCATGAACAGTTGCTCAAGCATTTGGCTCTGCATTCCTTGAGATTCAGACTTGCATTCACCCAAGTATATGTAGCATCTGGCAATTTCAAGCCCTTAAATCTGACAAACCCAGATGAATCTTTGTCCTGGCAGCTGAATTGTTTATTCCGTACACATCCTTGAGACCATTCCATTAAGTTTCCTTTTGGCTTGAACCCCTTTAAACATTGGCAAGCAGGGGATTCCCCAATGATACAGTTTCCGTAGGGACCGCACAGACCATACCTGTCACAGTTATCTCTCGGCACTGTTGTAAATACATCCCAACGTCGAGCCTCTGAGTTCCAAAAAAAGCGGTTCCTAACATTACCATTGCTCTGGTTCACAACGACCCTTGATTTCTCAGATTCATTTCGCAGGTGAAAAATGTAATAAACTTCATATTTGCTGGAAACGAATTCGTAGCTAAATAAAGGGTTCTCGGGTTTTAACTCCGGTGAACCGCTGAATCGTATACCATTCCATGGACCATTCCGGCAGTACTTTTCGGACCCTACCCACATCATAGACTCAGGGTAGTTACAAAGTGCAATTCCCCAACTAAAATCTCCTGGATAAGGATCATCAGAGCTCTTCCACGATACAATTCTGCGTTCGAAACCAGTTCTCAAGTCCCATCCCAGCTTCATACCTGGCAACAGAGTATCAGTAGGACAATCAAAACTCTGCCACAGATAGCTCTCTTCTGAATTCTCATCATCTTTCCCATCTCTTAGTACTAGATTTCCAGTATCCAGAAGCTGCAATATTGGAGTACTGATCTGCTCGATTGGTTTGTTTGGTTTTGCTGACCAAACAACAGTACTAGTGCTCTGTTCGAGAAAGACAATATGTCCTGTTCTGTTAATCTTCAAAGTCCCCGAAGAATCGTTGATTGGATTCTTCCTGTTTGCGACCCAAACAACAGTTTTAACTGGGATATCTTTGTACCAAATTCCCACATACCTACTATTTCTACCAGGAGGACTGAAGAAACCTAGTTCAAATTTTCCATATTTGGAAACCAAGGTGCTGTTTTCACTGTCAGTGATGGTCTGGGTTCCGAAAATGGTGTCAACGGCTATGGAAGAGTCAGAAAGGGAAAGTAGAACGATGGTAGTGATAAAAAATGCAGTAAAAGACAGAATCCCCATTTCTTCTACCTGACATGCATGGCTTTGGAGCTCTCAGCTTAGAAATCAAATCTGTTAAGGAAACAATTCTCATTAATTTCTTCCTAATTAAAATCATATCTGTAGATTTTACAACCCATATTTGATTGGTTGGCTGAAATTTCTACAACTGATATTTGATTGGTTGGCAGAAATTTCTACATTTTAGTCTAAACCTATAAATTTCTTTTTAAAAGGAGGAAATTATTTGTCGTCACATACATACATGCCTAAGATGTTTAATTCAAAAAAGAATTTTAGTGACAATTTATATTAAAATTTTAAAATAATTTTTTTAATAATAATCATTTTAATTGTTATTTGATATATAAATCACACTACTAACTAATACTACTAACTAATAGTAAGCAACAAATAATATTTTTGTTATAAAAATAGCTTTTTTTTATGATTATATCAATAAATGAAGAAAAATAACGATAAAATAGAATACATTACATACAAAATATTTTTGGAAACATTTGCTGAAATTTCCCACCTTTGTCTTTATTTGTTGCGTGCATAGTGGACTGGCTTAGTTGATTTCCCCGAATCTCTATAGCCATATTTGACTGGTTGGCTGAAATTTCTACAATTGATATTTGATTGTCGGCATAACTTTCTACATTTCAGTCTAAACCCATAAATTTCTCATTAAAAAGAGAAAATTGTCGTTATTCCTCACATACATATGTAAGATGTTGAATTGAAAAAAGAATTTTACCGGAGAATCACCAATTTATATGAAAAATTTTAATTGAAATATTTAATTTTATTATTTTTATATCAAAAATTTAAAATTTAAAAAATAAATCAATTAATAATAATTATTTAAATTATTATTTAGTATGTTGGGCACATTAATGATCAATAGCAACAAATAATATATATATATATATATATATTTTAATAAAAAGAACTTTTTTTATCTCATTAATAAGTGAAAAGAAAACTAACAATAAAATAGGATATATTAGATTCAAAATATTTGTGGAGACATTTACTGAAATTTCCACCTTTGGCTTTATTTGTTGCGTGTGTAGTGGATTGCCTTAGTAGACTCCATGAACAAAGTCTAGTGGTGGATAGAGAAGTAATTAGGGTCTGGGTCAAAAAGGAGAGGTAGTCCACCAATTTCTGATCCATTTTTTCGTTTTTATTTTTTTTCTTTTATTTATTTATTTTTTTCCTTCATCAGTCAGCTTTCAGTCTCCGACCGGGGCAACGTGGTGTAACCGTGAAAGCTGAACACAGTGACAGAATTGGTTGGACTCCCAGTAGATGACAAAGAATAAAAAAATAAAAAAATAAAAAAAGGTATTTGGACTGAGTTACTTTCAAGAAGGATAATAAAAAGTTTGAATATATGCAAAAGTATTATCATCGAATGAGGATTTGAATATATATGCAAAAATACCATGTAAATATGTACAAAATAACAAATAAATTATGAAATTCTTTTAATACAAAAATTTAATTTTTTTTTTCCTTCAAACATTATATTATGCTAATTTGCTTAATTATTTAATTATTTAATAATTTTCTTTAAAAAAAATTATGTTTATAATAGTAACCAAACGATAAATGTACTATTCATTAAAAATATGAGAAAAAGAAATTTCCTTCGAATTAATTTCTTAATTCGGCAGAGTAACTGTGGGATACAGTGATACCCTGAACTGAGAAGAGTGCTGACAGATAATATTCATCTTAACAAAAGTTAAGCACTTTTATTAAGGCCTTAATTACAACTATAATTACAAACATCTATTGAGGATGTAAAACAGTTACTGTAATTTCATTGCTTGGAAGGATTCAAACTTGTAGGGTGAAGAATTTGGTGCAACATTGTGTTTACCATGGAAGCAATGAATCTTTTATTTTATTTTATTTTTTTTAAGCATCAAATGAAATCGAGCATTATGTCAGCTAAAGTCTTGACAGACTGTTGCCCAGAAAATAGTAAGGATAAGTTCACCAGATTTCTACTGATAAGAATAATCTCACTTATGTTGGTAACGGTTTTTCCAAGTTACCCAAAACGAAATGAAGCAGGATATACACGTAAGGCATAGTGGTACCAAAAAAGTAACTTTTTGAAGTTGAACTTGGAGGATGTCACACAACAATGTTGAATGTGCTGCATTTACTTGCAACTCAAGTAAACAGTACAAGTGCGATGTTGTGGAACTCTATAATTAAACATGGTTTTGGCATATATATGAATTGAAACGTTGTTTAGACTTACATTCTAAGCCTTTCCTTCCCTGACTTTGAGGATATAATTAGCAAGCAAGAGCATCATACAAACTGCAAACATGATTGCCATAGCTATATTCACCTTATGCTCACGATTTGCATCTTCACATTTAATATTGGCACAACATTCAAGTGCATCAATACATCATGACAGCTTAGAGATAACAAAACGAAGCTTTTAAGAGGAAATATTTTCAATTTTAATAACAAAAAAATCATTATGCAAAAGACATGGAAAATACGTAGATAAGAAAATGATCGCATAACTAACTTTGAAGCATGCATTTCGAACTTATAGATCATGCCCACCATCCTGAAGCTTTCTAATATCAATTAAGTTCCCAAACGACATGGCATAGCTGCTATCTCCACCTCTGATATCAGTATTTGTATAAGCTGTACAAGAACAATTGCTCAAGCATTTGGCTTTGCAGCCTTCAGATTCAATCTTACATTCACACAAGAATATTTAGTATCTAGCAATTTCAAGCACTGAAATTTGAAGGCAGTTCAATGGTTTATTCCTTACACGTCCTTGGGACAAGTCCATGATGTTTCCTTTTAGCTTGAAACCTTTCAAACATTAGCAAATAGGGGCTTCTCCAATGATGCAGTTTCATGGGCACCACAAAAACCATATATATCACAATTACCTCTTGGCACTAATGCAAATACGTCCCAACTTTGAGTCCTTGAATTCTAAAAAGAATTTTACACACTTGTAGAAAGCAAAATATATAATTTCCTTCATAGACCCTTTGGGTATTTACTGAGGTTTTGCATACAAGTAATTAAGGAAAGAATAGTTCTACATAATTAGTTGTACCAAAAAATAATACAATCAAGTAAAGAATTATGGACAAGTCGGTAGTGAGTTTAAGGTGGAAGAGGATTCTTCCTTAATATGCCCCTGCAAGATGGTGCTCCTATCGGATACACCAAATCTTGGAGCGTACAGAGGCAAAACATTGCTTGGCCAAAGGCTTTGTGAGTGTGTCAACCATTGGTCCAGGGTAAAGACATGAGATATGCAAAAAGAACCATTAGCGACCCAGTCACCAACAAAATGATAATCAATAGCTATGTGCTTCATTTGATAGTGGAAGACTGGGTTGGCACATAAATAGTTAGTGCCTAAATTATCACAAAGTATCCTTGGTGGAGGAAAGTAAATGGCGCCAAGTTCAACCAAGAGATTTGTTATTTATGATAATTTTGTAGCGATTGTAGCGATTGCTCGATACTTGGCTTTGCTTGAAGAACAAGCCACAATGCTTTGCTTTTTAGAGCACCACGAAATAGGACTGCCACCAAGATGAATAACAAAAGCAGTTGTGGAGGTCCCCGATTACCAGTCCAATCCGTATCGAAGTAAGCAAGTAATTTTAAAGGTTGGCAATGATGCAAGAAAAGATCAAACTGCATGGGTCACTTAAGATAAGGTAGAAGATGTTTTGCTGCCGTACAATTAAGCTGTGTGGGGACATGCATGAATTGAGCTAGCTTATTAACTAGGTGATAATGAGTTTTAGCTTACTTATTTAATCTTCTAAAACTTGACTATTTGTGAAAAGCTCAAGCATTTATAGTTATTTTAATATGTTTTTGTATACCTGCATAGGTGAGCTCTAAATTGAAATTAAAGATAATTTATATGATTTTTAAAGAAGGGATCACCTTGGAGAGAAAGAATGCTCACCATGCCTAAACTAAATCAAACATGTCATCCATTATTCAAGACTGTTAGAATGTTGAATTTTCATGCCTTGATATCTAATTTTAACTTTCATTAACTTAGGTCAACTTACGTGATGTGCAAGGCATGTGCCTGGACTTTAATGACATTATGTGCATGTCATGTGAGATTTAGTATAGAGATTTGCATATGCAAATCATGTGATCTCATTTAAAATAGGCATGTGAGAGTCATATGCAAATCTAGGACCCTCTGATCTTAATCTAAAGGTTGGACTTAAGCAAAAAGGGTATGCTTTTAGAGATCATTTTAGTAGGCTTCATTTTAGTGGCTATATATATTACAAAGGGGGGAGGAGGCCACTATTGTAGATAACTTGAAGAAGAACTAAGTGCAACACACCCAATTTAGAGAGAGAGAGAGAGAGAGAGAGAGAGAGAGAGAGACCTAAATCTAAAGAGAGAAAGCTTGGGTTTGGAAGAAAATTGAAGATTGAAGGGCTCCTCTACAAGATTTCTCCTCGTTTGAGTTTTCTCTATCTTTTATCACTCTCTAAATTATATTTGGATATATATATATATATATATATATATTGTATTTAATATGGATTTAATGATAAATATATACATATATATATATATATATTCTACTTTGAATTTAGTTTATATTTGGTGCATAGATTACTAGATTTATTATCTTGGGTGTTGATGGAAGTTTTATTTGGATTATAATTGGATGTTGGGTTGATTATTATTGTGAAATTCTATTATTTTTATTATGTATATTTTGGATCTAATGTTATAATATGTCTAATTAGATTGAGAAATCAATCGGGTACTGGATAAATCTATAAATTTCTCCTTGAAAAATGATTATTTAATGGATTTATCACTAGAATTATACAGCCCACGTTTTAATTAGGAAGTGAGTAATTTAAAAAAGAGGAATTAATGCATGGATTTTTAAGTTAATTTAGGAAGGGACTCTTGAATTTTCACTAATTATTTAGGGATTCGTGTTCTCTTAGGGATATGGATATGGATGTAATTAGAAACCTTTTTTGGTAGAATCAAGGATAGAAATCCAATAGAAATTACCCAAGTTCAATTATAGGAAAAATAAGAGGTAAATCAACATCCCAAAACTTTATATCATAATTTTTGTCATTGTCATTATTTATGTGTGTTATTTCTCTTGATTTTTAGCCCTATTACTTTCGGTTAGTGTTAATATTAGTTTTAATTTATATTGCACAAGTTTTAGTTGAATTGGGTGCCTAAACAAAAAGAATTAATCAATAATTTTTGTACTTAGTTAGGTTTCGAACATCAATGCTCGAGGGAGTAATACTTTTCTCATTACTTTATTACTTAATCCATATACTTGCAAAAATAATGCATGAAGTTTTTTATGCTGTTGTCAAGGATGGAACCCATGTTGCCTAACATGATAGGCAGGAATACTCACTATTGTACTATAACAAAGCTACTGTTCGATAAATATGTGTGGATATTTTGTAAAAAAATTTCATAGTAGTTGTTTTGTTGCTGTCCAATAAAGTTGTGTGGGGGCATGCATGGATTGAGTTAACTTACTGACAAAGTAAGCAACATCTGGACATGTAAGACAAAGATATTGTAAACGCCAAGTAATCTTAGAAGCTGAGTAACATCAATGGGTAGTGTTAGAGTTGGTGATCCGAATTCTAATTGGCCTAACTCGAAAAACTCATAGTGCAACCATTTGGTGAAATTTATTTTGTGAAAATTTTTGGGGCTCTATGGTGGTAGTGGAGGTTGAGGACCAATGGGCAGGGCAACACCCCCGCGGTACAGACCGGTTCAGTTTTAGGTTTATTCCATACTATATGTTTATGCTTTTGGGATTTTTCGGCTGTATTGAATTTTTAGCCGCTCTATTTGCTCATTTCTTGTACCAATCTTTTCAATAAAGGTTTTGCTTCCCTTTGCCCATGTTTTTTTCCCATGAAGGGTTTTCCATATAAATCTATGTGTGTTTTGTTTTTATTCTTGTTCTTCTATTGCTATTGTTGTAATATTTTCATAATAGGTGGAGATCCATCAATAGGACAAAGCTTGCTAGTGCTAGCAAGAGTACTTGACTCCTTTATACTAGCAATCTTCATCCATTCAAGAAGATCTCTAATGTACATGTATCGAGACAAGAGGAAACCGTGGGTTGTTAGCACAACCTCAATATCAAGAAAATAGTGAAGGGTACCGAGATCCGTGATTGAAAAACATTTAGAAAGAGCACCAATGAAGGCTTGGATAATGGATTTTGGATTTCCTGTAATAAGGAGATCATTTACATAAACCAAGATATAAAAAGTAAGTGAATTTTGAGAATAAATAAACAATGAGGCACTAGATTTTGAGTTCCAAAATCCATAAAAAAGAAGAAACTCTTTAAGTTCATTGAATCATGCTCGAGGAGCTTACTTGAGACCATAGAGAACTTTCAAAGCTGACAGACATGAGTTGGTCGAGATGGATCAACAAAGCTAGAAGGTTGAGACATAAACACTTCCTCATGAAAGTTACCATGTAAAAAAGCATTATTCATGTCAAGCTAGTGAATAAACCAGCCACAAGCAAGAGCAAGTGACAGAACAATTTGAATGCTAGTAGGCTTCACTACTGGGCTAAAAGTCTCATGATAGTCGACATCAAGGTGTTTGCCTTAGCAACCAGTTTAGCTTTTGAATGAGCAATGCTACCATCTGGGATTCAATTTATACAAAATGCCCATCTACGCCAGACAAGATTTTAAGAAGGAGACTGAGGTACAAGCTCCCAAGTCCCTTCTTTAAGAAGAGCATTTAATTCATGACACATAGCTTCATGCCATTTCGACTCTTTCAAAGCTTGAGTGGCAAATGTTGCGCAAGTGAGACAGGTAACAGATGAAGAGTGGTGTAGTGAATTTGTTTTGGCTTGATATATTATTTTGGGAGCAGATAACGATTGGATGAGTGCATGGAGCAGCAGCTAATGGTGTTATTAGTGAAGGATCGAACACATCAGAAGGCTATTCGCTCATGGATTTAGAGACTAATGAAGATGATACGACACTGTCAATGGGAGGTCTGTGGCCAAGGATATACTAGTTGAATGTATTGGTGTGGATGAGACAAAAATATATTCTTTTTTTTTATTGAAGGAACGTAGAGCACGTTATTTAGAAAAAGATTTAGAAAAACTAGGAAGTGTGGAGCTTCCAATGTATATAATGGGAAGACCTGTTCCATCTCTTATGACAATGTCATCGGATCGCTCCATATTGTTATCGAATTGAAAGGTTATCAAGATCAGTTGCTACATGATGAGAGGCTGCATAATCAACCAAACAGTTAGATGGGATGTTGTTGTTTGTTGTTGTGTGATGAGCCAAAGAACCAGCTTGAAGAAACTGTCAAGTAGAGTGTCCACGATGGTCATAAAATTGGTTGACAATTGAATGGCTAGATTAATTTCTAGTGTTTGGAGGATGAGAGTTCTGAGATTGACATTTTTAAGATGGAGATGAAGACTTTTTTCCATCTGCAGTGGTTTTGAGACATGTGAGAGGTATTTGCAGTCATGGGAATAGAGGTGGAACGATTGTTCTCACAATGTAGAAATGATTCATGTTTGAAGAGTTTATCATGAAGTTCCTTGAACGAGATGATAATATCTCTAACCCGAATAGGAGCCGAAATTTCTTTGAACTCAGGTCCGAAACCATACCTAAGATGTGCAGATCTCTAAATCAACATCAGGTAGAGGCCAGCCAATAAGTGCAAGATCATCAACAATAGCTTGACCATCACAATGAAGTAAAGTCAACTACTCTTTAAGACTTAGTGTAACATTTTTTAGGAATTTTGAATGATTTTTCCTTAATGGACTTTAATGGGCTTTTAATGCATTAAAATAAATTTAATTTGTTTTTCCATTTTTGAGTTTTGAAAAAGAAGAAGAAAAAAAAGGGAAAAATGGTTTTTGTGGATTCTTCTTCTTCCCCTTCACGTGGTTTAAGAAAAGGAGAGAAAAAATTATTTTTCAGCATATTTTGTGTACTGTGAGTGTGGCAAAGATCAGGTACACTAGAAGTTCAAAGGGAAAGCTTCGGAGGTGCTGTGTTCGAGAACTCAAAAATTCATTGTAACCTGGGAGACAACCGTCAAAAAACACCCGCATTGGTGGGACGGGAATAGTCTTAAGGACACTGTGGTACCACACAGGCCTCGGATAATTTATTCAATCAGCAGATCACCAAACTAAAAAAGATATAGGTTCTTAATCATTTTATTTTGTTTAATTTTCCTATATTTTGATTACATATTTTAGATCCACAAGTATTTACATATATTTATACATTATTTTTTACAATCTTAACACTATGTCCTGGTAAATATATGGTGATATATGTGGATGTATGATTTGCTGTTTATTTTTATATGTGAATGTGTTGTTGGAAGGGAAAATATATATATATATATATATTTATATATGTATATTTTTATTTTTGGTTTCAAACTGGGTATAATTTTGTGGAATTAAAATTTTATTTAAATCAATTTATGTTGCCTATGTCTTGGGCAATTCTTTATTTTTATTTAAAATCAAAATTTTTTCCAAAATTGAATTACCCATGAATTTCTAAGCTTTTTGGTGATTTTTCAATATTTTTTCGGTTGCTGAAATAGTAAAAACTAATGAAAAATTCAAATCGGGTCGGCTAACCTGTTTAACAGTAAAATTGGTCGATTTTAACCCAATTGGAGGTCAAAAGATAGGTCAAAAAATGGGTTAACGGGTTAGAAAAATGGATATGGTAGCTTTCTTGGTTGGTGGGCTTGAATTTTAAATTCTGATGGACCTGGCCAAGTTCCAAAGCCCAGCCCTTGGTTAGAACAAGTTATTGTTCAGCCTAAGCCCAAGCCTAGACCAGACCCAGGCCCAAGAGGATTCAGCCTGATTGGGCTTGCCACGTGTTGCGATGAGAGAGTGCCATGTGGCGAGAAGAAGCGATGATAAATGGTGCACAGTGGCAAGGCGATGTGTCACACATTCGCGAGACCACGTGTCGACCAGTCATTGTGCCACGTGTCGACCTTTAACAGGTGAGACGTGTCAGCCTCTGACTATGCCATATGTCACATGATCGAGATGCCATGTGTTAACCTGATATAGATGACATGTGTCAAACTTGATGGTGATACATGTTGATTAGGTTAGGAGCCACGTGTGCAGCCATGTGGACAGCTTAGGTGACGTCAGCAGACACGTCTGCTGTCATGTCAGTTAAGTGGACACGTGGTAGGCTCCACATTAGTCGATGCTGACATGTGGTGTCGCCACATCGACAAATGGATGATATGGCAAGGTGCTACATCAGCGCTTGTACCACATGGCAATTGATACAGTGACATGTGGCAGTGCCACATCAGTAATAGTGACACATGGCAATGACATCAGCGATGATGTAATTATTGTGAAATTGATGATGTTAGACCTGATGGGTAGCAATTTTGGGAGTGTATACAACAATTTTATGGGTGTATATAGAAATTTTGTGGTGTATATTTTCCTTTTGTAAATTGCTATGTTGAGATAGAAATATGTCTGTTACACAAGTGCCTACTCAGACTCCTATGTTTCAAGTGCCTCCTCCTGCAAGTCATGTAGAGAGACTTGAGAAGTTCGATGGGGCTAATTTTAAGAGGTGGCAACAGAAGATGTTGTTCTTCTTGACTATGTTGGGTCTTGCGAGGTTTCTGACTGAAGACGCACCACCAAGTAATGAAGAAAGTGACAAAAAGACTTTGATGGCGATGGATGCGTGGAAGAATTATGATTACTTATGTTGGAATTATGTCCTAATTGGAATATCTGATCTCTTATACGGAGTGTACTATGGCACGAAGTTATCAAAAAAGCTATGGGAAACTTTGGACTGAAAGTACAAAACTGAATTTTATGGTAGGCAAATTCTTGGACTATATGATGGTAGATACCAAGCCATTGATGAGTCAAGTACATGAGTTGCAAGTGGTCATCCAAGAACTTCTAACCGAAAGGGATGTTCATTAATAAAGCCTTTCAAGTTGCTACTATGATAGAAAAGCTACCTCTTAGTTGGGGAGACTTCAGAAATTATCTCAAGCACAAAAGAAAGTAAATGGATATAGAAGTTCTTGTTGTAAAGCTTCGAATTGAAAATGACAATAGAAAGTCTGATAAAAGGTCCATGAAGGCCGGGATGAAGGTTAATGTTGTGGAGCATGGAAGTAGCTCAAGAACAAGAAGAAACCTGGAAAGAATTCTAAATTGGGGCCTAAAGGAGGCATATCCAAGAAGGCCAAGTTCCAACAATCATGACATGATGGGTCATAAAGCGGCGGATTGTAGACTACTGAAGAGCAAAAGGAACAAAGAGGCAATGATGATCGAGCACATCACAAAAGAGGTTGATGAGATTGACTTAAGCGCTGTTGTCTCTAAGGTGAACTTAGTGTGTTTTAATCCAAGAGAGTGGTGGATAGATACAGGTGCAACCCGCCACGTGTGTGCAGATAAGAGCATGTTCACCTCCTTTGAACTAAAGGCAAATGGGGAGAAGTCGTTCATGGTTAACTCTGCCACATCCGAAATCCAAAAGGAGGGCAAGATAGTCCTGAAGATGATCTCTGGGAAGAATCTGACTCTTAATAATGTATTGTATGTTCTAGATATTCGAAAGAATTTGGTGTCTAGATGGCTGCTAAGTAAACATAGATTTCACTTAGTGTTTGAGTCAGACAAGGTTATCTTGTTCAAGTATGGGATGTTTGTGGGAAAAAGACTATGTAGTCAATGGAATGTTCAAATTGAATGTAATGATTGTAAAGCCAAAGAATAATAATGATAAAGCTAGTACTTCTTCTGTTTACTTGCTTGAGTCTTCCATTTTATGACATGGTAGACTAGGTTATGTTAATTTTCATTCTCTGTGCAGGTTAATTAACTTGAATCATATTCCCACGTTTGATATTGATTCCAAATATAAGTGTGAAACTTATGTAGAGGCAAAATTAACGACATTATCATATCAAACAATTGAAAGAAATAATGAACCTTTGGATTTAATACATAGTAATGTATGTGATTTAAAGTTTGCACCGACTAGAGGTGTTAATAAGTATTTTATCATCTTTATTGATGATAGCACGAAATATTGCTTTGTATACTTGGTTAAGAGCAAGGATGAGGCTATAGAGAAATTTATTCTTTATAAAACGGAAGTTGAGAATCAACTCATCTGAAAAAATTAAAGTGACCAGAAGTGATTGTGGTGGAGAGTATGTGACTCCATTTGGAGAGTATTGTGCTCAACGTGGTATAATACAAGAAATTACTCCACCATATTCGCCACAATCAAATGGTGTGGCTAAATGGAAAAATAGAACATTAAATGAAATGATGAATGCAATACTGATAAGTTCTGGAGTACCTCATAACTTGTGGGGGGAAGCCGTTTTGTCGGCAAATGACATTTTAAATAAGGTGCTTCAAAAGGACCAAGTAAAGACACCCTATGAATTATGGAAAGGAAGACAACCTTCTTATAATTACTTACGAGTGTGGAGGTGTTTAGCTAAAGTTGTGGTACTAACTCCACAGAAAGTGAAGATAGGTCCTAAAACTGTTAATTGCATCTTTATAGTCTATGCACAAAATAGTAGTGCTCATCAGTTTCTCGTGTATAAGTTAGAAATTCCTGATATACACAAAAATACGATAACGGAATCGAGAAATGTGTCATTTTTTGAACATATTTTTCCGTATAAAGTGGAAGAAGGATCAAGTTCGTCTAAATGAACTTATGATACTATCGATGAAGATAATCATGATAGTAATTAAGAGCAAGAAACTGATGTTGGGACTGAGATTGAGCTTAGATGTAGCAAAAGAGTAAGAATAGAAAAATTCTACAGTCTGGATTTTCTTACTTATATGCTAGAAAATAAATCTTAAAGCTTTCAAAAGGCTATAAATTCTCTTGAGGGGAATTTATGGAAAGAAGCTATGAAAAGTGAGATAGATTCTATCTTACAAAATCACACTTGAGAGTTAGTGGATCTTCCTCCAAGTTGTAAACCTTTGGGTTACAAATGGATTTTTAAAAGGAAGATGAAAGCAAATGGAACTATAGATAAATACAAATCAAGGCTTGTAATTAAAGGATACAATCAACGAGAAGGCCTTGATTATTTTGATACTTATTCTCCACTGACGAGAATAAATTTCATAAAGATGGTACTGGCGATCGCTGCTTTGTAGGATCTTGAGGTATATCAAATGGATGTGAAAGCATCCTTTCTTAATGGAGATCTTAATGAAGAGATTTATATGGAGCAACCCGAAGGTTTCTCTGCTCCAGGATAAAACAAGAAAGTCTGTAGATTGGTGAAATCCTTGTATGCTTTGTAGGATCTTGAGGTATATCAAATGGATTGAAAACAGCTTTTCTTAATGGAGATCTTGATGAAGAGATTTATATGGAGCAACCTGAAGGTTTCTCTGCTCCAGGATAAGAAAAGAAAGTCTGTAGATTGGTAAAATCCTTGTATGGACTTAAACAAAGTCTAAAGCAATGGCATCAAAAATTTGATAATGCCATGCTTAGTGATGGATTTAAAATAAGTTAGTGTGATAAATGCATCTACGTAAAAGATATAGAGAATGGATATATCATCTTTATTTGTATGTAGATGACATACTCATTATGGGTAGTGACGAAAATATGATCTGAACTATGAAAGCCATGTTAAAATCGAAATTTGACATGAAGGATATGGGGCTTACTGATGTGATTTTAGGAATGAAAATCACTAGGACTTCGAATGGAATCATTCTTAGTCAAATGCATTATGCAGATAAAATATTGGCTAATTTTAGTAAAGATGATACTTGTATAGCCAAAATGCTCATTGATGTGAGTTTACATCTATCCAAGAAAGGAGAGAGTGTATCTCAAGTGAAATATGTAAGGGTGATTAAAAGTCTAATATACTTAATGAATTGTACAAGACCAGACTTAGCCTACGCTATAAGTAGACTAAGTAGATACACGAATAATCCAAATGATGATTATTGGAAGGAATCTTTAGAGTATTAAGATAGTTACGATATACTCGTGAATATGGACTGGATTATACTAGATATTCTACTGTATTAGAATAATATAGTGATGCTAACTGAATATCAGATATCAAAGATTTAAAATCCACTAGTGGCTATGTATTTACATTAGCGGGTGTAGCTGTAATGTGGAAGTCCTCAAAACAAATAGTAATAGCTCGATCCATGATGGAATTTAAGTTCATCGCATTAGATAAATATGGTGAAGAGGCAGAATAGCTATGCCAATTTTTAGAGGACATTCCAAGGTGGCCGAAACCTGTGCCAATAATAAGTATACATTATGATAGTCAATCTGCGATTGGCAGGGCACAGAATGTTATATATAATGGAAAATCTAGACACATACATTGTAGACACAATTCCATTAGACAGTTAATCTCAACTGGAGTTATCTCAATAGACTATGTAAAGTCGAAAGATAACATTGCAGATCCACTAATCAAAGGGTTAAATAGATTATTTGAGAAATCATCGAGGGGAATGGGATTAAAGCTCGTGAGTAAAGTTGATATGATGGAAATCCAACCTAGTTGACTGGAGATCCCAAGATCTAGGTTCAATGGGACAACGCAATTGTAAAGGCTGCTATGGATCACTATGAGGGTTAATCTTTTGCCCATTCCTATGATGAAACAATGATAGAAAAAGGTTAAGCATAAAGTATGCTTTTAATGATTCTAATAAGTGTGTGTTTAGTAATCTTTGCACAGTGATGCTAATTACATTGGAAAAAGGAATCACCTATATGAGAGAGAAGAGTGGCCGCTTCAAAGGGGAATTGTTAAGGGCGCAATTATTTAGAAACTCTCGTAGAACTAGGCAGGTGTTCAAGGCCAAAATGAACACAACTGTGAGAACTGAAGTGTACTAGGAAGGAATCTGTATGAACTATGTTGTCATTTATACAAACGACGAAATGGTTCATAGATATCATATCTACTATTAGTCAGTAAAGAAGATATAGTCTCACAAGGGAATGTTCAAAGCGTAACATCTACCTACCCTATGCAGGTTTCAACTGCAGAGCTTTACCACCAGAGTCTTGCATGGTCCATAGTAGTCAAATCATTCATGTGAGGGATTGTAATGTTTTTTAGGAATTTTTATGATTTTTTTTAATGGACTTTAATGGGCCTTTAATGCATTAAAATGAATTTAATTTGTTTTTCCATTTTTGAGTTTTGAAAAAGGAGAAGAAAAAAGGGAAAAAGTGGTTTTTTAGATTCTTCTTCTTCCCCTTCACATGGTTTAACAGAAAGAGAGAAAAAAATTGTTTTTTGGCATATTTTGCATACTGTGAGTGTGGTAAAGATCTGATGCATTGAAAGTTCGAAAGGAAAGCTTTGGAGGTGCTATGTCTGAGAGCTCAAGAATACGTTGTATCCTGAAAGATGACCGTCGGAAAATACCATCACCGGTGAGACAAGAATAGTCTTAAGAACACTGTGGTACCATACAAGCCTCGGATAATTTGTTCAATCAACATATCACCAAACTAAGAAAGATACAGGTTCTTAATAATTTTATTTTATTTTATTTTCCTGTATTTTGATTACATATTTTAGATCCACATGTATTTACATATATTTATATATTATTTCTTACACTTAGAACACAAGAAGCAGAGGAGTTCGTACATACTATGGTGAGATGACTCCATGCATCTTGAGAAATGGGAAATTTGGTGACAAGAGACACCACTGACGGCATCAGAGAAGAAATGATGCCATGAAGTTGGAACTTATCTTGCCTCATCCAGAAAATACAATCTTCATTTGGAACAATCTTATCATTGTCGTAGATCATCGGTGATGGACATAGTTTCGAACAGTCAAGATACCCAACCATGTCGTAACCATATAGCAAGGCATTAATTTGAGCTTTCCAAGCAGGGAAGTTAGTCCTGCTGAGTTTAATGGGAAGCTATAAGCAGTGAGTGTAATGAGCAAGGCAATTTGAAGAAGGGATGGAGATCCAGCGAGAACAACAGGGGTTGATTTAGTTGCGGCGCTACTGGTAGTGTAGTAGGAACTATCGATAACTGTCATTGTAAGAAAGAAAAAAGAAAAAAAAAGAAATAAAATATACCCCAGGATCTTAAGTCGTTTGAGCAGAGGTGTTCTGATACAATAATAAGAATTTTACACACTTGTTGAATGCAAAAAGTGTATCTTCATTCACTGACCCTTTGGGTATGGGTATCTACAGACGTTTACATACAATTAATTTAAGGAAAGAATAATTCTACATAATTAGCTATACCAAAAAATAATACAATCAAGAAAAGAATTATGGACAAGTCAACATAGAAAATCAAGGACTTAATCTGGTGACATTGCCAGTGATAGGTGAATCTGAGTTGGAAGAGGATTCTTCCTTAATAAATTCCAAGCATAGCAGTGACAAATATAACCAGTGGTTTGATTTAGAACTACCCTTTACTTTGCAGATTCATTTTTAAGGTAAAAATTGTAGCTAACTTCATGTTTTTCGGAAACAAATTTGAAGTTGAAAAAAGGGTTGGGTTTTAACTGTGGTGGACCACTGTATCTAAGACCATTCCAGGGGCCACACTGATGGTACTTCTCTGAGCCTTTCCACATGATAGATTGAGGATGATTACAAAGTGTTATCCCCCATGTGCAGTCTCCTGAAGAAGGGTCATCAAGGCCCTCCCATGACGATAAATGCCATTCAAGGCCTTTTTCAAGTTCCATCCCAGATTCATACCTGGCAATAAGGTATTAGTAGGATGATCAAAACTTTGCCACACATAGTTATCTGAATTCTCATCTTTCTTATCTCTTAGCACCACATTTCCAGTATCTAAAAGCTATAATATTGGAGCCTGGACAAATTTAGTTGGGCTTGCTGACCAACCAACACAACTCTTCTAGCCTAGAAGGACATGGCCTGTTTTGTTTATCATCAAAGTCCCAGAAGAATCATTGATTGCAGGCTTGCTACCCAAACAACAGTTTTAACTGGGATATCCTTGTATCAAATTCCCACTTATCTATCTGTGGAGTTACCTGGATTGAAGAAACCCAGTTCAAATTTTCCATAATTGGAAACTAAGTTGCTGTTCACACGGATGGATTGGGTACTAGAAGTGGTGTCAACTGTCATGGACAACTCAGAGAAGAAAGCTATTAGAATGGTACTCAAAAATGTAAAAGAAAGAATCCCTATTTCTTCCTTGATTAGCCAAGTAATTTCACCAGATTCTTCTGAGCAGTAGTACACTGATATTATTCAAGTTGTCCCAATTTAATTTTAATCAATTGTTTGAGTTTTTTTTTTTTTTTTTTTTTTTTGCATTTTAATTTATTTTGTTAATTTCCTTTTCCCACTTTTTAATCCCATAAATTATATTAATTTCTAACAAGATTAGTGTTTTTTTCTTCTCTTTTGTCCCGAGAAGTATCTTTATTTTTATATAAACTTTTAGTGATTCTCCTATGAAATTATTTTAATAGATTTTATATTAGAATATCTTTTAAAGTTTACGCAATATCACTTTTTTTTTTTTTTTTGAGGAAATGTAATATCATATATAAAATTACTATACTCTTCATAGAAAATATAATGACAAATTTAAAACAATTATGGAGAAATATTTCATAGGAAAATCAACATGAAAATTTGTCGTCCTGAACAGAGAAATTGAAAATATAAAAAGCTACTCGATTCTATTCTTTGTATAAACATGAGAAATTGTAATTTCCTTATACCAATTTCATAGGAAGAGCTACATACAGTAGTTGTAAGTGTAGGAAAGTTTGAGATCTGAACTGAAAAAAAAAAAAAAAAAAAGCCTAGCAAATTTTATTCTACTGAAGAGAACTTAAGCACTTTTATACACGTAAATGGTTACAGCTTGAGAAATATCAGTATCAAGTATGTCAACTTGGCTGGAAAATGGTTAGGAGTATTGTACATACATTTGCTTTTCTAAATTTTATTTTATTTTTTTACTCTCTTCTTCTCTTTGTGTATCCAATATTCATTTAAAGGTTGAACAATTGGTTAACTTTCAGCAAAAAGGAATCAGGACCATTTAAGATATTTTTTCATTTTTATTCACACAAACTAGCTTGCTAAAACTATGACAAAGGAAATGTATTGATGACTAAAAGCGAATATACTAGGCCCGTAACTACAAACCTCTATCGAGGTGCTAAAAGAGTTACTGTAATTTCACTGGTTGAAGGGAATTCAACCTTCTTCGGTGAAGAATATGCTGCAACAGGGGCTACACCTAATGAGAAAGCAGGTCGTTTGGGCTGAGGCAAAGCACTTTCACTACCCAACATCACAACCACATAAGACATGCTTGGCCTGTCTTCAGGGTGCTCTTGCACACATAAAAGACCAATATGAATGCAACGCAGCACCTCAAAAAGGTTGCTTGAGTCCTTGAAGCATGGATTGATAAGTTCCAAAGGTCTGCCTTCTAACCACAATCTCCATGCCTATAACATAGGAAGTCAAATTTCTCAATCAGGGTGCTCAGTTATTAAGTCAAGACACCATTGATCTTGAGATCTCATATATATATATATATATATATATGTCTAAGAGGTAGGTTGAGAATGATTTGTATAGTATATCATTGGTTTTTTAAGTGAAGATTAAAAACAAATTACAAATCGGCACTTACTTGTCCAATAAGGTTTAAACTGTGGTTTAGATGATAGAAACCTCTATTTTTATTTCCACTTATTATCTCCAGCAACAAAATCCCAAAGCTAAATACGTCTGACTTCACCGAGAAAAGACCATCTATGGCATACTCAGGTGCCATGTAACCGCTGCCAAGACATCATTGATACCAATATTGATTAGATGAAAATTTGAAGCAGAGAGAATTTGAAAGAAATACTTACTATGTTCCAACCACTCTTCTTGTATTCCCTTCACTTTGATCTCCACCAAAAGTTCTTGCCATACCAAAATCTGAAATTTTTGGATTCATTTCATTATCCAGTAAAACATTGCTGGCTTTGAGATCTCTGTGTATGATCCTTAATCTTGAATCTTGATGAAGATATAGTATCCCCCTTGCAATTCCGCAGATTATGTGGTAGCGCTTGGACCAATCTAACAGTTTACTTTTTGTTTGATCTGCAGAGAAATCAATCCAATATCTAAACATGATTTAATGGAAATTTCAGTGCAATCCTAATTAAACTTGCGAGGCTTGTGAGGCAAAACAAACCAAAAATGAAGTAGTCCAGGCTTTTGTTGGGCATATATTCATAAATTAGCATTTTTTCTTCCCCTTGAAAGCAAAAACCAAGAAGCTTTACTAGATTTCTGTGTTGACGTTTTGCAATTAGAATGACTTCATTTTTGAATTAATTCTGCCCCTGTTCTGAACTCCTAGAAAGCCTCTTCACAGCAATTTCCTGGCCGTCTTCTAGTGTACCCTGAAAATATATTTCTAGAAGGATAAGTTATTGTAATACTAAGATTTGTGTTGCTTTTGACGGTTCTGTCAGCAAGCTGTGGAATCACCTTGTAAACAGGTCCAAAACCTCCTTCCCCAAGCTTGTTGCTACTTGAAAAGTTTGCTGTGGCCTTAACAATCTTATCTAGGCCAAAGAAAAGCACCTCCAGGTTTTCTGTTTGGCCTTCATTTCTCTTATTTTTTATTCTTACACCGTTCCATGCATTGTCTAATAATAATGAACAAATAAAAAATAAAAAAAACGTTGTTTCAGATTAAGAAATGAAAATGTGAACATAAAGCAATATGTTTGAATTTGGATATAATAAAAATTACCCATTGATTTAACGTGGAAGCTAAATATCACATTCCAATTTCATGATCATGGAAGCAACTAACCCAAGAATTTTTTTTTTCTTGTTTTTGGTCAACAAATATCACTTTATGGACAATATTATATTAAATTGGACTATATGTCTAAAGAAAATGTTTTTGCAAATTGAGCCATATATTATACTTTTTTGAAGCTGTCATTATTCTGAATTCCTAATAAGCAGCAGGATAAGTTTAGCAGGCATCACAGTGGAATACTGGATATCTACTAGCAAGAGCAACCTTATTGTTTGTTTTGGTTTTTTCAAGTTACCCGAAGTGATGGAGTAGGATATATATATATATACATATAGCGCACTGGTGCAAAAGAAATTTTTGAAGTTGAAGGATGTAACACAACATCTTTTGTGCTAACCATTTTACCAACGAGAGAAAGAGGATGTCACACAACAATGTTGAATGTGCTGCAGTTACTTGCTACTGTGGAACTTTATAATAGAACATGGTTCTGTTATATAAAAGGTTCAAAAAGCTGTTAGGATTTACCTTCTAAGCCTTTCCTTGCCCTGATTTTTCGTATGCAATGAACAAGCAAAAATGTCCCACCGACCACAAAAATGACAGCCAAGACCTCCACTACCATCTTCAACTTATGTTCACCATTCGCACCTTCACATTTAATATTGGAACAGCATTCAAATGTATCAAAATATCATCACAGCTTAAAGATAATAAAAAAGAAGCTAATAACGAGGCAAGTTTTACAAATCTAATGAAAACAGAATCATTATGTGAAAGACAAGGAAAATAAGCAGATAAGAAAATGATTGCTTACCTAGCTCTGAAGCATGCATTCGAACATGTAGATTTTGCCCACCAACTTGAAGCTCTCTAATATCAATCAAGTCCCCAAACCACATAGCACAGCTACTTCCTTTTCCACTGATATCAGAAATTGTATAAGCCGTACAAGAACAATTGCTCATGCATTTGGCTTTGCATTCCTTAAGATTCATACTGCCATTTACCCAAGTATATGTAGTATCAGGCAATTTCAAGCCACTAATTTTGACAAACGCAGATGAATGTTTGTCGTGGCAGGTTAATGGTTTATTCCGTACGCATCCTTGAGACCAGTCCATGAAGTTTCCTTTTGGCTTGAAACCCTTGAAACATTGGCAAACAGGGGCCTCCCAAATGACACAGTTTCCGTAGGCCCCACACAAACCATACCCGTCACAATTGTCTCTTGGCATTGATGAGAACACATCCCAACTTTGAGTTTCTGAATTCCAAGCACAGCGTTCCCGAATATAACCATTGGTCTGGTTCACAACAATCCTTGTTTTTACAGATTCATTTTTGAGGTGAAAGATGTAGTAAACTTCATCTTTATGGTTAACAAATTCGAAAGTGAATAACAAGTTGGGTTTTAACTCTGGATTACCAGTGTATCGAAGGCCATTCCAGGGGCCATCACGATAGTACTTTTTGGAGCCTTTCCACGTTTGACCCTCGGGATAGTTATGAAGTTCAATCCTCCAAGAAAAGTCTCCCGGAGAAGGGTCATCAGGACTCTTCCATGATACTATACGGCGTTCAAGACCAGTTTTCAAGTCCCATCCGAGTTTCATACCTGGTAATAAAGTATCAGTAGGATAATCAAAACTCTGCCACAGATAGTTCTCTGAATTCTCATCTTTCTCATCTCTTAGTACTAGATTTCCTGTATCCAAAAGCTGCAATATTGGAGCCTGGACAGATTGAGTTGGACTTGCTGACCAAACAACACTACTCTTCTGTCGAAGAAGGACAAGATGTCCTGTTCTGTTAATCATCAAAGTTCCGGAAGAGTCATTGATTGGATTCTGCCGGTTTGCCACCCAAACAACAGTTTTAAATGGGATATCCTTGTACCATATTCCCACGTATCTGTTTGTGGAACTCCCTGGACTGAAGAAACCCAGTTCAAATCTTCCATGTTTGGAGACTAAGCTGCTGTTCTCACTGATGGACTGGGATCCAGAAATGGTGTCAACTGCCACTGACAACTCGGAGAATAAAGCTATCAGAATGGTACTCAAAAATGTAAAAGAAAGAATCCCCATTTCTTCCTGTTTTGGCCAAAGCTCTCTGCTTTATTAGAAGTTAATGAAATGTTTACGGGCTTAGCCATTGATCCAGATTCTTGTAAGCAATAAAAATTATTCTAGTTGTTCCATTATTCTAAATTTCAATACTTACTTGGAAATTTCTTATAGAGAAGCAATATTATATTGTTCTACTTACTCAGAATTCTACATTTCTATACTATATTATAATTATTCAAGTTGTCACATTATTGATGAGTGAGGTATATTATAATTATTCAAGTTGTCACATTATTGATGAGTGAGGTTCTTGGTAGTTTACTTAAACAGTATTCTTTAAGCCGAGCAAAGAGTTGAATACCCTTTTTGCAACATGACTTGGCTTAATGGATATGTCTCATCATTGACTACAACTCTTTCGTTTGACTAAAAAACAAAAGTTGAAACGGCAATAAAAAATATATAGCCATAAATATTATATACAATGTTAATTAATTAATAATAATTACAAAAAAAATTCAACAGAAAATAAATATTATATTATATTTTGATATATATTTTATATATATATAATTCATTAATATGTGAATGCATTAATATATATATATATATATATTTCATAATTGAAATTGATACGGCAATGATCAGTTTTGGTGGCAATAAACCAGCATCTGCTTCAATTCTTGTCAAAATTTAAAATAAATGAATAAATAAAGAAATAAAGGTAGATATAGGATCGTAGAAATCTTTTCTAATCTTAATCTTTTCTAATCTTTGAGATTGGTGAAATTTTTCAGAGACTCACTGACAGAAAGTTAGATTCCCATGTCCCAAGTGGTGGCAAAGAGTTTTGGAACGAGTCAAATACCAGTGGATGTAAACTACTAAAGAATCTTGAAGCCTTAAAATATTTGTAGGCCTTCTCTTCAATCATGATTGGTTGGCCCAGCTCAATCATATTTTTTTACATGGTTAACAAATTAAACAAAATTACATGTAGATTTTATAAGTTACACCACTGTACATCTATCTTATAATCATTATTGTATCTTCTCAATTATCCATAAAAGAGCTTCGTCTTTTCAACTTTTTTTTTTTTTGGTTGGTTTTGTTCTCTAAAGCTTCTTTTTCGTTTTTACAAACAATCTTCTAATTTTTCGCCCAAGGCATAATGATTTGACCAATTTTTTTGTTTTACATGTTAATCTTTTATAAATATTTATACTTTAATACAAAAATTTTAAAATTGGAAAATGAATCTTAATCTTTGAAAAAAAATTATACTTTAATACAAAAATTTTGAAATTAGAAAATAAATCTTTAAAGGTAAGGATTTAAATTTTAATAGGGTAATATGGGCCTCATTTTTAATTTCCATATTGGCATGTGTCTCAGGATAAGTTGAAAAAAAAATTTCAAGAGAATATTTCTATATATTTTTATATATACAATTATTTTCTATATTTTTATGTGTTATCCCACATAAAAAGTTTATCGAAAATTTCTGCACTGGAAAATTACATACACATATATATATTTGTAGTGTACGTCTGTTTAATTCGTTACGGATAAAATACAAAAGATGAGTAAGAAGATGATGTTAAATCTGAAATTTGATTTTATTACTTTTAATGTTTTCAACGGTCAACTGAAGGCAAAATTATTAAAGGAAAGAGTCATATATAAGTGATAAGTCGATGACTTTGCCGACCAAGAAAAAGCCAATGACCATGTGAGTCTTGTGGTCCGTCAATAAAAAATGGAATAATATTCATAAAATTTTGTCTAATTAGTTAATAGGTGTAACTGTTAGAGAAAGAGAGAAAGAGAGAAAGAGAGAGAGAGAGAGAGGAAAAAACTAATAAAAAAATAAAAAACAACTTCAAAAGACTTTTTATTTTGATTTTTTAATATAAAAATTATTTGATTTTGTAAATACAGAAGCCGAGAGCATTTCTGTAATCTTTATTTTAAAATTTTTAAACTAAAAAGTATTTTGACAAATTTTTAAAAATAAACAGTGAGATTTTCTATTCAACTTCAATAGCACTTATATGATTACTTTTTATTTATACTTTTTCCATAAATAGTTATAATTTTATCTTTTCCCTCTCTTTTTCCCCCTCCCTCTAGCAAAGTATTCTCTCTACGCCAAGGTATAGTATTGTTAGCAGGCATCACAGTTAAAGTATTCCTACTAGATTTTTACTGAAAAGAATAACCTCACTTGTCATTGGTTATGGTTTTTCAAAGTTACCCCAAAACAAAATGGAGCAGGATATATATGTACGGCATACTGGTTCAAAAAAGTAACTTCTTGAAGTTGAACTTGAAGGATGTCACACAACAATGTTGAATGTGCTCCAGTTACTTGCAGCTCAAGTAAACTGTTCGAATGTGATGTTGTGGAACTCTATAATTTAACATGGTTCTGGTATATATATGATTTGAAAAGCTGTTCAAGACTTACCTTCTAAGCCTTTCCTTACCCTGACTTTGCGGATATAATAAGCAATTAAGAACATCCACAAACCACAAAAATGACAGCCATAACCTTCACAGCTATCATTATACAAAAGAAATGGAAAATAAGCAGTTAAGAAATGGAAAATAAGCAGATAAGAAAACGATTGCATACCTAAATCTGAAGCATGTATTCGAACATAAGGATCTTGCCCACCATCTTGAAGCTCTCTAATATCAATCAAGTCACCAGACCACATGGCACAGCCACTACCTCCTTCTCTGATATCAGTATTCAAATAAGCTATAGAAGAACAATTGCTCAAGCATTTGGTTTTGCATTCCTTGAGATTCAATGGTACATTCACTCTAGAATATGTAGTATCTGGCAATTTCAAGCCTGAAATTCGACAAATGCAGATGAATCTTTGCAAAGGCAGTTCCATATTTATTCCGTATAAATCCTTGGGATCACTCCATGAAGTTCCCTTTTTGCTTGACTTCAAACATAGGCAAACAGGGGATTCTCCAATGATACAGTTTCCATAAGCGCCACAGAGCATATATGTCACACTCATCACTTGTCACTGATGCAAATACATGCCAACTTTGAGTCCCTGAATTCCAAGCATAGTGGTGACCAATATAACCATTGGTTTGATTCAGAACTACCCTTGATTTTGCAGATTCATTTTCGAATAAAGGGTTGGGTTTCAACTGTGGTGCACCACTATATGTAAGACCATTCCAGGGGCCACTCCAATAGTGCTTATCTGAGCCTTTCCACATAAGAGATTGAGGATAGTTATAAAGTGTTATCCCCCACGTTTTCAAGTGCCATCCCACCTCCATACCTGGTAATAAATTATCAGTAGGATAATCAAAATGCTGCACAGATACTTGTCTGAATTCTCATCATCTTTCTCATCTATTAGTACTAGATTTCCAGAATCCAAAAGCTGTAATATTGGAGCTTGGACAGATTGAGTTGGGCTTGCTGACCAAACAACACTAATCTTCTGTCCAAGAAGGAAAAGATGGCCTGTGCTGCTTATCATCATAGTCCTTAAATAGTCATTGATTGGGTTCTGCTGGTTTGCCACCCAAACAACAGTTTGAACTGCAATATTGTTATACCAGGCTCCCGTGTATCTGTTTGTGGATCTACCTGGACTGAAGAAATCCAGTTAAAATCTTCCATATTCCGAAACTAAGGTGCTGTTCTCACTGATGAACTGGGTTCCAGAAATGGTGGCAAACGCTGGACAACTCAAAGAAGAAAGCAATTAGAATGGTACTCAAAAATGTAAATGAAAGAATCCCCATTTCTTCCTATTTTGGCCAAGGCTCTCTGCTTGATTAGAAGTTAATCAAATATATACAGGAATAGACCTTGACGCATGCACCTGCATCTTTCTTCTCTCTGTGATTTCGATTCGGTTAGAACCTCGTTAGCTGAGTCATTGAACCAGATTCTTGTAAGCAATAGTACAATAATACTATAGTATTCTAGTTCTCCAATTATTGTAGTTGGAATTCTACATTTCAATGTGGTTGCTGAAATTTTCTAGCTCACTGATAGAAAATTGGACCCCCATGATCCAAGCAGTGGCAAACAGTTTCAGAACGAGTCAAGTACTTGCAAAACACAAAATGCTTGTGGATTGAAGCTACAAAATATCATTGAAGCTTTAAAATATTTGTAGGCATGGTCTATTATGATGTAGTTGGCCAGCCAGTCATATTATTGACATAGTTAATAAATTAAACAAGAGTTCAAAAATAAATCAAACAAAATAACATGGAGTACATGTTTTATCCACTGTGCATCTTATAAACATATATATGCAGTACAAGTAGATTATAATCTATTTCTCAATTCTCATTATCCATACAGAGCTTCTTCTTTTAACATTTTGATTTTTGGTTTTGTTCTCTAGAGCTTCTTTTTTTTTTTCCGCTGTTTCTTCCGTTTTTTTCTTCATTTTTATTTCTTGCCCTTGATGGATTTTTTTTATTTAATTACATATATATATATATATATGTATACATACATATAGTTTTAATACATTTTACACAAAGGGATAAAATAGTAGGTGAATCTGAAATTTGATTTTACTACTTTTAATTTTATCAAAATCGAAAGGATTAGGAAAGGCAAAATTTGTTAAAAGAAAGAGTCATAGGTCAATGACTGTGCTGACAAAAAAAAAAAAAAAAAAAAGGTCAATGACCATTTGTTAGGTTATCGTCTGCAAACAAAACAGGAATAATATTCATAAAATTTTGTCTAATTGATTAAAAGGTGTCAAGATTTAACGGCAAGAAATTACATCCACTGTGAGTTGTAATTCGAAATTAGTTAATATCTGCAGATATGGCCTTTTTCTATATATGTATACATATATATATATATATATATATTTCTTTTGAAGGATAAGTTTAATAATAGTTTCATCACCAAGCCATTATATAATTTATATTTCAATCTGCTGTAAACTATCGGATATCATTTTCGGGTTGAACAATTGGTTAATTTTCAATAAAGAATCATATTCATTTTTTTATTTTTCAGGTTTGACCACACAAATTAGATTGCTAAAATATGAAACAGGAAATTTATTGATGACTAAAACTTACAATACTAAATCTGTAATTCTATCGAGGTGCTAAAAAAGTTACAGTAATTTCATTGGTTGAAGAGGATTCAACCTTATACGGTGAAGAATCTGCTGTAACAGTGGCTTTATCTAATGAGAAAGTAGGTTGTTTGGGCTGAGGCAAGGCACTTTCACTGCCCAACATCACAACCACATAAGACATGCTTGGCCTGTCTCCTGGGTGCTCTTGCACACACAACAGACCGATATGAATGCAGCGAAGCGCCCCGGAAAGATTGATTGAGTCCTTGAAGCATGGATCGATAAGTTCCAAAGGTCTGGCTTCTGTCCACAATCTCCATGCCTATAACATGGCAAAACCAATTTCTCAATCATGGTGCTCTGATTTTAATATCATGTTAAAACAACATTGATCTTAAGATTCAAACATATAAGAGGTAGGTAGAGAATAATTCACTATGTGAAGATAAAAATCAACAAAAAAATTGGCACTTACTTGTCCAATAAGGTTTTGACCATGGTCTACATGATAGAACCCTCTATTTTTCTTTCCACTTATGATCTCCAACAACAAAATCCCAAAGCTAAAGACATCAGACTTCACAGAGAATAGCCCATCTATGGCATACTCCGGTGCCATGTAACCACTGCAAAAGCATCATGGACGCTGATATCATTTAGATGAAAAGTTGAAACAGAGAGCATTTTAAGAAGTACTTACTAGGTTCCAACTACTCGTTTTGTATTCCTTTCACTTTGATCTCCTCCAAATGTTCTAGCCATACCAAAATCTGAAATTTTTGGATTCATTTCATCATCAAGTAAAACATTACTTGCTTTTAGATCTCTATGTATAACCCTTAATCTCGAATCTTGATGGAGATATAGAAGCCCCCTTGCAATTCCGCAGATTATTTGGTAGCGCTTGGACCAGGCTAACAGTTCACTTTTTGTTGGATCTGAAAAGAACCTTGTTCAAATTAATCCAATGTCTTAAGCTGAATTCTCAAATATACAAAAAACACTGAGAAGCTCCAAGTTTTAGTGAAAATTGCAGCATTATTCTAATTAAACATGTGGCGCTTATGAGTAAAACAAACCAAAAATGAAGCAGTCCAGGCTCTTGTTTGGCATGTATTCATATATCAGGAGCTTTTCATCCCCTTGAAAGCAACAGCCAAGAAGCTTAACTAGATTTCGGTGTTGAAGTTTTGCAATCAGAAGAACTTCATTTTTGAATTCGTTCACTCCTTGTCCTGAACTCCTTGAAAGCCTCTTCACGGCAATTTCTTGCCCATCTTCTAGTGTACCCTGAACATTTATTTGCAGAAGGGTTATGATATGTACTAAGATTAGTATTGCTTTGGACAATTCTGGTCAGCATGTTGTGGATTTACCTTGTAAACAGGTCCAAAACCGCCTTCCCCAAGCATATTACTGCTTGCAAAGTTGCTAGTGGCCTTGACAATCTCATCTAGGTCAAAGAATAGAACCTCCAGGTCTTCTGTTTGTCCTTCATTGTTCTGATTTTTTTTTCTTGCACTGCTCCCTGCATTGTCTAATGAAAAAAAAAAAAGAAAAAAAAAAAAGGTGGTTTTATTAAAAAGGGAACATAAATTGATGCAATTGGATTCAATACAGTAAGTTGATTTAACATGTAAGCTAATTATCAAATCAAATCTTATAATCATGGAAGCAATGAGTCTAAGCCTTTCTGGTATCAAAGATCATAATTTCATAAAGAACTAAGCATAATACAATGTGTATACAAGAACATGTTCATCGCAAATTGAACCTAGTAGTATGTTTTTGTAAAGCTTTCTTGATTCATACTGGATTTCTATTGATAGAATAACCTTGCTCATAGTTCTGGTTTCTTTCAAGTTACACAAAATGACATAAACAAGGATACATACAACACATTAGTGCAAAAGAAGAAACTTTTTGTAGTTAAAGTATTTCCCCCAAAAATCTGAATGGGTAGCAACTCAAGAAAGAAAAATAGGCACTACGTCAGATTTTGTCGCACTGTACAGTTGAATATGGATCTCTATATATAATATTTTGCAAAGGTGTTCAGAGTGCTTGACTTTTACCTTCTAAGACTTTCCTTGCCTTGACTTTGCGGATGTAATAAGCAAGCCAGAACATCCCACAGACCGCAACGAAGACAACCAAAACTACCACAGCTATTTTCACCTTATGTTCACCATTTCTACCTTCACGTTTAATTTTGGCACAACATACAGAAGTATCATTATATCATCACAGCTTAAAGAAAATAAAAAGAAGCTACTACCGGGAAAGCTTTTCAATTATAATGAAAACAGAACCAGTAATCTTATGCAAACACACAAGTAAAAAATAAAATAAATAATAAATAAAATTGCTTTAATATGAACGAACAGATATGAAAGTTATGGCTTACCTAACTCTGAAGCGTGCACTCGAACATAAAGATCTTGCCCACCATCTTCAAACCCTCTAATATCAATCAAGTCCCCAAACCACATGGCACATCCACTTCCTCCTCCTCTGACATCAGAATTTGTATAAGCCGTACAATTACAATCGCTCAAGCATCTGGCTTTGCATTCTTTGAGATTCAGACTTTGATTCACCCAAGAATTTGCAGTCTCTGGCAATTTCAAGCCGCTGAATTTGACAAACCCAGATGAATCTTTATCCTGGCAGTTGAATGGCTTATTCCTTATGCATCCTTGAGACCAGTCCAACAAGTTTCCTTTTCGACTGAAACCCTTTAGGCATTGGCAAACAGGGGCTTCCCAAGCGACACATTTCCCAAAGGCACCACAGAGACCGTACTCGTCACAAGTGTCTCTTGGCAGTCTTGAAAACGTATCCCAACTTTGACTCACTGCATTCCAGGCATATCGTACCCGGATATAACCACTGCTCTGGTTCAAAATAAGCCTAGTCTTTATAGATTCATTTTTTTGTTGGAAAATGTAGTAAGCTTCATCTTCATTGGTAACAAAATCGAAACGGAACAAAAAATTGGGTCTTAACTCTGGTAGACCACTGAATCGAATTCCATTCCATGGTCCATCCCGAAAGTACCTTTTGGGGCCTTTCCACGTTTCGGACTCTGGGTAGGTATGAAGTGTTATGCCCCAATCAAAGTCTCCAGGAGAGGGGTCATCAGGGCTCTTCCATGACACTAAACGCCTTTCAAAACGAGTCCTCAAGTCCCAACCCAGCTTCATACCTGGTAATAAAGTATCACCAGGATAATCAAAACTCTGCCACAGATAGCCCTCTTCTGAATTCTCATCATCTTTCTCATCTCTTAGTACTAGATTTCCAGTATCCAAAAGCTGTAATATTGGAGCTCGGACAGATTTGGTCGGCTTTGCAGACCAAACAGCACTAGTGTTCTGTCCGAGAAGGACAAGATGCCCTGTTCTGTTAACCATCAAAGTCCCCGAAGAGTCGTTGATTGGATTCTGCCGGTTTGCCACCCAAACAACAGTTTTATCTGGAATATCCTTGTACCAAATTCCCACGTACCTGTTTGTGGAACTACCTGGACTGAAGAAACCCAGTTCGAATTTTCCATATTTGGAAACCAAGGTGCTGTTTTCAGTGATGGTCTGGGTTCCAGAAATGGTGTCAATGGCTATGGAACGGTTGGAAAAGGAAAATAACAAAACTGTAGCGATAAAAAATGCTGTAAAAGAAAGAATCCCCATTTCGTGTCATGGCCAGAGCTCTCCTTGGAAATATATGCAGCCATTGAGGTTGACTCCTGTAATAAAGACATGACGACTATTGATTGGAACGTTTGGTAGTTACTTATCACCACCTCTTACCAGTGCTAAATGGTCAACTACGTGTACCCAAGGCAATTGAAAACATAGCCTTGCCGGGACTGCCTACGGTGCTCACTCCTCGGACAATAATTACCGTGTTCAAATTCCCTACTTTCAATATTAAATAAAATTTATGGGAAAAAAAACAAAAAAACAAAAAAAGCTCATCAAAACTTGAATCAAAATCTACCATAAAAATAATTTATGAGTTATCATATCTATATGTATAAGTCATTAGCATTTTAATTTTAAAAAATTGCAAACATTAGTATGCATAGATGAACAAAACTTCAATTAACCGATATGTTTAACAAATGATTTCTACTTTTAAATGGATAGATCCAACAGTAAATAAGCAATAAAAAGCTAAAATCATGATTTATGCATCTTTGGAGCTATCTATTGAAAGGCCAAAATTGTTATCAAATATTTTTGTTCATGAAACCTTTCCCAAAAAAAAAAAAAAAATGTATGAATGTATTAAGGTTTGTTTTTGTAAATATATAAGCAAAAGTTATTTATTTCAAAATTAAAAATCTAAAGTAAAATTCTTTTTCTTTGTTACACATATGAATTTAATTTTATACGAAATAAAATTTACATCAAATTTTACATTATTATGAATATAACTATATCAAATTTTACATTATTATGAATATAACTATTTAAAGGGTAAATTACACCAAAATCCCCCCAAACTACTTGACACTTACGAATAATATACTTGAACTATTGAAATGACAAATAAACCCCTCCACTAGTTATGATTTTGTATACACATTGCCACTCTCAAACCAGTTAAAAGATAAAAAACATTTTACTTTGACAAAAATACCCTTGTAGCATATCCATTATACTATTTTCCAAAAACTTTAATCCAAATATTTTTTTATCATCTAAATATTAAAAATAATATTTCCTCAAAAAATAAAATATAGAAAATAATATTTTCATTAAAAATGCTAAAAAAAATTCTTTTTTTTTAGTATACATTTCTTTTTAACTTGTAAGTTTTTAATAGTTTGAGAGGGCATAGTTATTTGTAAATATCAAATAGTTCAGGATTATGTAATTTACCTATATTTAAATTAACTAACTTATTCAAAATATATATATATATATATATATTCACTAGTCAGTTAAAAAAAAACTGTTAAAAGTAACAAATTATTTAAAAAAAAAAAACACACACACACACACACAACAAATGCATAATAGATTTTTAAAAAATAAATATTTTGTAACAATACTATTAGAAAAACAAACAATAAAAATTTATCACCTTTTTATAAATACGATTTTATCTCTATCCTTAAATTTTTATGAAAGAAAAAAATAAAAAAAAATAAAAATGAATTTAGTTGTATATATATCAAATTAAGAATAAAAATAAAAAATAATAAACATCTTATAATCATATTAAGAAATATAGATTTACAAATTTTGTTGAAAGTGTTTTCTAAATATAAAATAATTATCAAAACAAATCATGATAAACTTTATTCAATAGATAGATAAATGCTATGGAGCAAAAGGATAGAATTCTAATAATATTGAAAATGTTTAAGTCTAAAAAAAAATTAAAAAAAAAAAAAAAACTGACGTTTATATCATAGAAGAGCCTCCTTTTATTTTTATTATTTTATTCATTTATTAATTTTATTATCATAGAAGAGCCTCTTTGTCCTGTCAATAAGTATGAAAAGAAAATAGACAAGTTATGAAATTCCTTTGGAAGACGTTTGCTGAAATTTCCTGGCATTTTGGGTCAGCTAGCCTTTTAAAGACGTTTGCTGAAATTTCCTGGCATTTTGTGTCTGCTAGCCTTTTTCACATGGTCCATTCATTCTCTCAAGGGTAGACCCTGAAGTGTATGGTGGGGGGCAGAACAACACGCAGGCAACGGTGGTGGGGCTGAGAGAGATTCGGATCTTCTTTTTTTCTAAGGTAAAACTAAATTTGGATGCAGACCATAGAAGATATGACAATCAATTTTTTAGTGTAGTCATTGTCAAAATTGAAGGGTACATGGAGATGGAGAGAGAATTCACACTTGAGCTTGCCTCTCTTCTATTCTCTATCAGTGGGGCCCTTTGTTTTGAAATACCTAACAAGATCTCTCTCATGGGGTGGTCATGGCCTAATTATTATTGCAGCATTCTTTATTTATAGAATTCCACCTTCCGGGTCAAACCGGCTGCTTCTTTGAGGATGGCGGTTCTGAAAGATGCTTATGGATTTGTTTAAGAAGGCGGCGAAGGACCGAGGAATCGGGAATAACTAAAGAAGCTTTTTTGGGTCCCCATCAGCTGGGGGTTTTCGTCCACAAATAACTAACAATTTCAATATACAAAAATTACCAATTAATTATGCATAAAATAATGATGATAATTAATTAATTCACTAACCATGTTTTTTCCCCCTCAAAAAAAAAAAAAAAAATCAACTTTCTCATTTGTTAGTTTTCACCGATTAAAAATCAAATTTGTATTTTTGTAATTTTATTTAATTATTTTTAACCTCTTTTAATCTACATTTGTTCAAATTAATCAATAAAAATTGATAAATACATCTATTTTGATAAAAATATAAATTTAATTTATTTTTTAATCGAGGATAATTTACAATGTCTTCCTAATTTTTTTTTATCGTGTTTGGCACATTTAACTTTGGTTTTGGCTTTTTTTTTTTTTTTAAGTATTAAAAAGATAAAAGTAAATATTTTCAAAATTATTCTTTTAAGAGAACTAGTCATATTAAATAGAAAACATTTAGAAACATTATTAATTATTTATAAATATAAAAAATTATATTTATTTTTTAGAAACTTATGAAGAAAAAAATATTTGTTTCCCTACAATAATTGAAAATTTTATACAGAACTATAAAAAATAATAAATCAATCAAAATAAAAATTTAAATACGTTGTATTTTTATTAAAAAATAAATTTCTTTCAATAAATAAATGAAGTATATATAAAATCCCTCTCATTTTTGTGCATTCTCAGGACGCACATGGGGCCTACGCGTCTCACTTTTTGTTTGGTTTCATTTATTTATTTATTATTATTATTATTATTATTTTGTTTTGACCTTTTGAAAATAGTTCCTGTCACGTGGTTTATATTTATTTATAAAAATAAATTAAACGGCTGGCGCTCACTTCGGTAAAAGTCAAATTTTCAGTACCATTTGACAAGACTATTGTTCATACATATATATATATATATATATATATATTTAGAGTTTTAGTTTGGTGACTTACCTATATTATGCCTGTTTTTTATGTACGTGTATATATATATATATATATATATTTAGAATTTTAGTTTAGTGACTTACTTATATTATTCTTTTTTTTTTTTTATGTATGTGTACATATATATATATATATATATATTTAGAGTTTTGATTTATTAAATTATCTAATCTCATTTAACAGTGTTTGATATTAATGGGACTTAATATTAAATAGAGCAAAATAAAAAATATAAAAAAATTAATTTTTTTAGGAAAACAATTCAATATTATTCATTTATCATACAATTTAATGGATTACCATTGAAGCCTTAACTTTTTTTTTACTAGATTTTTAGTATTAAAACATAAAAATTAAAATAAATATTATAAATTAATACTGCCATATATTATTTGCTAATTTTACTCATAAATAATCAAATATAAAATGAGCTAGATAGATCACTAGATCATTATTATATATAGAATTTTGTTACAAAGAGCATAGCGCCTAAAACATTTACATATATATATATGTACGAACATATTTGTTCTATTATGTTTCATTTTTGTAGTTAAATTTATTTATCTTAATATTTAGTTTCATTCAAAACATAGCCAACAAATACTAATTAATTAAAGTCTTAAATTTTAAATTTACTTAATTAAAATTTTTAATATTATTTTTAGCTCCATTTGATAGTTTATAATAGTAGGATATTTAATAATTAATCCATGTTCTTTATTTTTTCTTTTTTTCTATTTTTTACTTTTTTCTTGTTAGTTATGTTTATCCAATTTTAATTGCATGAGTTAAATTATTTACTAAGAAATCAGAGTCTTACATTCTTTCATCTTGAGAAGTATATTCGTTTTATATATATATTTTTACAGAAACTATTATTAAATTATATTCATAAATTTTAGATTATAAAATTACTATATATTATCTAAGAAATACTTCCAAAGAAAAAAAATCAACGTGAAATTTCAAAGAGTCCATTCTAGTTACATTAAATTAAAAATTTGTTATATATAAAATATTTTTACTCAAATAAATTATTTTTATATATAAAATATATAAAGGTATTCTCAAATTACATATTGAAGCTTTTGGTTAGAAAATGATTTGGTTGGCACAAACCTTATATTATAGGTTTAATTTAATCTATTTTATCGAAAGGTGACGAATTTAAGGGTTCTTAAGAATCTTAACCTACAATTGTACAATACTGTAAATTAACTCATTAAGCAATAGTTTCCTATAATATAAATCAAGCCCATTTGTTCTCATGCTAGCCCACATTCTTGCATTTAATCCATCTCTTTTTGTCAATTTGAAGCCCAAAACCTTAGCACAGTTGTTCAATCCATTATTTTAATACAACAATGGTATTTTATATATATATATATATATATATATTTTTTTTTTTTGGGTAAAATGGGGGGTTATATTAACCAAAAGGACAGAAAGCTTACAATAAGTTGTGCCGGGAGATCAGTCTGTGGAAAGAAGACCATAATCCTGTCTCCACGAGTCTACAAAAGAACTAGAATAGGATAAAGTATAAACAGCGCTTCAATTGTCATTGAAGAGGCCCCAGCGAGCCACCAAATGGGCTAGCTGGTTTGCTTTCCTTGGAGTCCAAGCAAAAGAAATGGAATGAAAGAGAGGGCATAAGTCTCGAATTTTCCTCATAAACCCAGTGGAGGTCCAGTGAGTATTATCTATCCGAGGGTTGATGATGTTCTGAATAACTGATTTCGAATCGTTTTCACAGCAAATATGAGAATAACACATTGAAGAGCTAGAAGAATCCCCTGTAAAATAGCAGCCGCTTCAGCAGCTTCGGGCAAGTTGATAGGCGTTCTAGCCACGTGAATTTTCAGAACGGCACCAAATTGGTTCCTGGAAACCACTCCAAGGCTTGAAAAACCATTGGCTAGAGAAGCATCAGAATTAAGTTTAATTGTTCCAGCCGGAGGGGGTGTCCAGGAGAAGGTGGTCGTATCTGGACTGGAAGTTGCTTCGCCCTCATATATTCTAATATGTGTTTATATATGGATAAATATATTAATCAGCTTTATGTGTGTATATGTATATACCTATATATACTCCCAAAAATATCTTCTATAAAGGGATTTTTTTTTTCCTTTATTATGAAAATAAATATATATATATATATATATATCTTAAAGTGAAGTTGGGATGAACGAGCAAACCATCATTTCATGCCTTCTCCTTCACCAACTTACGTTCTCTCTCTTTCTCTTCTTTCCAAAATCATGAATCAGTAAGCATCTTTGTTTAACCTATGCATTATTCTACACTTCCAAAGAGTCTTTGGATTTTACCCATACGTATGCCAAATAAGGGAATTAAACCTGCTTTTAAACTTTTCCTCCCTTTTATACATCGTCATTGCTGAATCTCACCATTGTTTAGTGGACAATAAACTCATCAATATATAAAGAGGGATATTAGAAAAAAGTTTAGGACCTCTATAAGTAGGAGACTTCCTCCTTTACAAGGGACCCTTCTTCTTCCTTCTCTGAGAAAAAAAAAACAAAAAAGACATTCTTCTTTCTTCCTTCCCCCTTTACAAGAGATCTCTTGTTCTATCTCCCAACACTTAAAAACCAAACGTTCTTCTTTTTCTTCTCCCTTCTTGACAAACAGACCTTCTTCTTTCTCCTCTCAACTACACCACCAGAACCTCTATATTATTCTTCCAATCTCCTTGAGAGAGTATACAAGACATCGTAGCCCAAGCTCTAAAATCCTTTGGATTACCTTCCTTAGCTACAAGATTGAATTATATATCTCTATGCCTCTAGGAAATTCCCTTCATTTATATCCAAACTTATATCGTATTACTTCCTTAGCTAACCTATAAATACCATTTATAAATATATCACAAATTTGCTCTCCTTCCTCTAAACATTTTTTCCTCATTTTGATTTATATTTGAAAGAAGAAGTATTTATGTGTGCATACATATTAATGTATGGGTATTTTATTCATATTTAATACGTATAAAAGAACATATGGGTATGCATATTTGGTTCTTAAGTGTTTCAATATTTGTTGCTGTACATAAATACCCATTTATGTTGTGCTAGTTTGGTTTAAGTATATATTTTGGTATGGCTCTCTCTCTCTCTCTCTATATATATATATATATATATGTATATCAAAATATTACTATTGTATGTTTGTGTGGGTTGAATATGGATTATATGTATTCTCTTACTTGGCTATTCATATTTCTCTTATGCAATGTTATATCTACATGTTATGTACATAAATGACTAGTTAGTTTGAGTATTTCTACTTCAGCCATTAGTATATATGTTATTTTCATACATCCAAATGAATATACTTTATTCATTTGGATGTACTATTTTCACTCATATATATTGTTTTATCATCTAGATTATATGATTTCTAACTCCTCCGGATTATACATTGTTTTATTCTTTCTTATATGTAAAAAGGCATTAATCCAACATTGTTAAATATACCACTTTATGCCAACTTTTTCCCCCCGAGAGCTCCTAGTTATTTTAAGTGGTATTTTCTTATAGATTTTGATTAGGTCTTCTTCAAATTTAGATTAAATTAAAGGACACCTGACTTGGCTCCACCACTCAAAGAATCCAAGGAGCCAATTCGAACAGACAAAAGGACCATCTATACAAGCTCAATCCAGAACCACGTGTCAAGCCTGAATCACACATTTTGATCCAACAGCTTTTTATGTATTTTATTAATAGTTATTTTCATATTTTATTATAGATGTTTTGAATTAGTGTCCCTAAAAATCAATTAAAAGTAAAAGCTTTAAAATTGAGAAAAAAAACTATATAATTGTTAGTTTGTTACCAACTGAGAAATACCCTATTCGTTCCATTCTTCGACACCAATTTCAGAGGCACATAACAAAGCGACGTAACAGTTGATAATGTGTTAACACAAAAACATAAAATAACATAAAATAAAATAAAAGTGATACCCCTTTTATATTATTGAATTCACACATAAAGATGATTATAGCTCGCAATACTGCTTAGTTGTAATGTCGAAGCTCCTTCATATGTGAGAGTATCTGAGCTTGGTTGCAAAAGGTCTAAGAGTTCTTCTATGTACATTTACTTCTTTCTTTTTCTTTTTTTAATTTTTATTTCCATTATTTTTTTTTAAAAAAAATTTTATGTTTGGTGCATCTAATATTCCATGAGAGGTAGAAGAATTGGTGAATTGAAAAATAATCATGGTCATTTAGATTTTTTTTGGTTTTGATCACACAAATTATAACGCAAAAACATACAAAAGGAGATGTATTGATGACCAAAAGTGACCATACTAGACCTCTTGATTACAAGCCCTTCTACCGAGGCTCTAAAAGAGTTACAGTAATTTCATTGGTTGAAGAGGATTCAGACTTTTTTGGTGAAGAATTTGCTGCAACATTGGTTTTATCTAATGAGAAACCAGGTTGTTTGGGCTGAGGCAAGGTACTTTCACTGCCCAACATCACAACCACATATGACATGCTTGGCCTGTCTTCAGGATGCTCTTGCACACACAAGAGACCAATATGAATGCTGCGCAGCACCTCAGAAAGATTGCTTGTGTCCTTGAAGCACGGATTGATAAGTTCCATAAGTCTGCCTTCTTTCCACAATCTCCATGCCTATAACATGTCAAATCCAATTTCTCAATCAGGATTCAGGGTGCTCTGCTTGTAATATTATTATATAGTATAACACTGGTTTATTATGTAAAGATAAAAATCGACAAATTGGCACTTACATGTCCAATAAGGTTTTGACTATGGTCTAGATGATAGAACCCTCTATTTTTCTTTCCACTTATGATCTCCAACAACAAAATCCCAAAGCTAAAGACATCAGATTTCATTGAGAATAGCCCATCTATGGCATACTCGGGTGCCATGTAGCCACTGCAAAACATTATTTGACACCCAATATCATTTGGACAGAAAGTTGAAACTGAGAGAATTTTAAGAAATACTTACTATGTTCCAACCACTCTTTTTGTATTCCCTTCACTTTCATCTCCACCAAAAGTTTTAGCCATTCCAAAGTCTGAAATTTTTGGATTCATTTCATTATCAAGTAAAATGTTACTAGCTTTGATATCTCTATGTATAATCCTTAATCTCGAATCTTGATGGAGATATAAAAGCCCCCTTGCGATTCCACAGATTATATGGTAGCGCTTGGACCAGTCTAACAATTCACTTTTTGTTTGATCTGCAAAGCACCTCACTCAAATTAATCCAAAGTCTAATTTGAATTCTCACATATAAAGCAATATTTGTTCCATGCTTTCAATAAAATTTCAGTATTATTCTAATTAAACTTATGAGGTTGTGAGAAAAATAAACCAAAAATAAAGAAGTCCAGGCTTTTGTTGGGCATGTATTCATAAATCAGTATTTTTTCTTCCCCTTGAAGGCAATAACCAAGTAGCTTTACTAAATTTCGGTGTTGAAGTTTCGCAATTAAAATAACTTCATTTTTGAATTCGTTCTGTCCTTGCCCTGAACTCTTGGAAAACCTCTTCACAGCTATTTCTTGGCCGTCTTCTAGTGTACCCTAAAAAAATATTTATAGGACATGTTATGACACATAATAACTAAGATAAGTGTTGCTTTCAACAGTTCTGTAAGCTTGTTATGGAGTTACCTTGTAAACAGGTCCAAAACCACCTTCCCCAAGCTTATTGTTGCTTGAAAAATTGCTAGTGGCCTCAACAATCTTATCCAGGTCGAAGAATAGTGCCTCCAGGTTGTTGGTTTGGGCTCCATTATTCTGATTTGTTGTTCTTGCAATGGTCTCTATATTGTCTAATGAACAAAGAAGAAATAAAAAAAGTGGTTTCAGAGTAATAAATGAAAAGGAAAACTTAAATTGAAATGTTTGAATTCGAAATTATAGATTGATTTGAAATGAAAGCTAAATACCATATTTCAATTTCATAATCATGGAAGTAGTGAACCTAAGTTTTTCATATCAACAAAGGACACTTCATGGACAACTAAGCATCATATGAAACTGAACTTATTGAAAATAAGCTCAATATACATTGCTGGGCTCATTTCCTAGTAGGTTAAGTTTTTGGGATAGACGGCAGCTTAACATGGTATCAGAACCTTGGAGACTGAAAGGTCTTGTGTTTGATCCTTCGTTTTGGTGACCGAAAGGTCTTGTGTTTGACTCCTGGTATCTCAATTTGCATTTGTACTTATATTGAATTATGTGTTTGATCCTTGGTACCCAAATTTGCATTTGTATTGAATTATTGTTTAGGTTGGTTGAATTGCTGTTTGCATAGTTTAGCACATGCAAGGCTCAATTTCTTCTCCCAACATTGTTCTTTTGGGATAGATGATAACTTAATAAAATTATATATCAACAAAAAAATGTTATGCAAATTTAAGGAAATATTATAGTTTTCTCAAGTTTTTCTGAATCTGGATGCCCAATAAATAGTAGGACAAGTTTGGTATAGGCGGCAACTTAATAGAACTATATATTAACAAAATATATTTTTCAAATTTAACCAAATATTATAATTTTCTCAATCTTTTCTGAATCTGGATCCCCAACAAATAGCAGGACAAGTTTGGTAGGCATCAGAGTTAAACTGTTTCTACTGATTTCTACTGATAAGCGTAACCTCACTTCTTGCTCGATATGGTTTTTCCAAGTTAACCTGAAACTACCTGGACCAGGATATTTAATACAGCATATTGGTGGAAAAACGGTAACTTATTGAGGTTGAAGGATGTCACAGAACAATGTTGAATGTGTTGCAGTTACTAGCAGCTCAAATAAATAGTACAAGTCGGATGTTGTGGAACTCTATTATTTAACATGGTTCTGATATATAAATGTTTCAGAAAGCTGAATAGACTTACCCTCTAAGCCTCTCGTTGCCCTGATTTTGCGGATATAATGAGCAACCAAGATCATCCCACAGACCACAAAAATGACAGCCAAAACCACCACAACTATCTTCACCTTACGCTCACTGTTTGCACCTTCAGATTTAATAAAGGCACACATATAAATGTGTCAATATCTCATCACTGCTTAAAGATAATAAAAAGAAGCTATAATGAGGAGAGCTTTTAAATTCTAATAAAAACAGAATATGCAAAAGACATGGAAAATAAGCAAATACGAAAATGATCATGCACCTAATTCTGAAGCATGAATTCGAACATATAGATCTTGCCCACCATCTTGAAACTCTCTAATATCAATCAAGTCCCCAAACCACATGGCACAGCCACTACCGCCTCCACTGATATTGGTATTCGTATAACCCGTACAAGAACAATTGCTCAAGCATCTGGCTTTGCATTCCTTGAGATTCACACTTGCATTAGCCCAAGTGTATGTAGTATCAGGCAATTTCAAGCCACGAATTTTCACAAACCCAGATGAATGTTTGTCCTGGCAATCAAAAGGTTTATTCCGTACACATCCTTGAGACCAGTCAATGAAGTTTCCCTTTGGCTTGAAACCCGTTAAACATTGGCAAACAGGGGATTCTCCAATGATACAGTTTCCATAGGCACCACAGAGACCATATGTATCACAGGTATCTCTTGGCACTGATGCAAATACTTCCCAGCTTTGTGTCCCTGAATTCCAAGCATAGCGGATCCTGATATAACCGTTGGTTTGGTTCACAACCATTCTTGATTTTGCAGTTTCATTTTTGAGGTAAAAAATGTAGTAAACTTCATTTTTGTTGGAAACTAATTTGAAGTTGAATAAAGGGTTGGATTGTAACTCCGGTGCACCACTGAATCTAATTCCGTTCCATGGTCCATCCCGAAAGTACTTATTGGAGCCTTTCCACGTTTCAGACTCAGGATAGCTGTGAAGTGTTATCCCCCAAGCAAAGTCTCCAGGAGAAGGGTCATCAGGGCTCTTCCATGATACTAAGCGCCGTTCAAGACCAGTTCTCAAGTCCCATCCCAGCTTCATACCTGGTAATAATGTATCAGTAGGATAATCAAAACTCTGCCACAAATAGTTCTCTGAGTTTTCATCTTTCTCATTTCTTAGTACTAGATTTCCAGTATCCAAAAGCTGTAATATTGGAGCTTGGACAGATTCGGTCGGGCTTGCTGACCAAACAACAGTACTCTTCTGGCCCAGAAGGACAACATGGCCTGTTCTGTTTATCATCAAAGTCCCTGAAGAATCATTGATTGGATTCTGACGGTTAGCCACCCAAACAACTGTTTTAACTGGGATATCTTTGTACCAAATTCCCACATACCGGTATGTGGAACTACCGGGACTAAAGAAACCCAGCTCAAATCTTCCATATTCGGAAACTAAGGTGCTGTTCTCATTGATGGACTGAGTTACAGAAATGGTGTCAATCGCTATGGACAGCGGAGAGAAGAAAGTGAACAGAATGGCACTCAAAATTGTAAAAGAAAAAATCCTCATTTCTTCCTCCGTTGGTCAAATCTCTCTGCTTGATTAGAAGTTAATCAAATAGATACAGGCATCGACCTTGACTCATGCACCATATTGTTTCTTTTTTTTTTTTTTTTTTTTTTTTTTTTTTTTTTTTTTTTGGGCTGAGATTTCATCCCGGTTACAATTTCATTAGATGTGTCGTTGCACCAGATTCTTGTAAGCAAAACTGCTGATGTTACATTGATTGATCCTTTGGCTGAAAATTCTGTAGTTCAATTGTTAGAAATTTGATTCTTACAAGGCAGCAATACTATATTATTATAGCTGTCCCATTATTCTATTTAATAAAAAATTCTACCTTTGAATCCTTGCATCCACAACAGTGCTTCTTCATTTGACAATTTGTTTTTTTGGTATTGTTTTTCCTTTAATTCTTCTGCTTTAATATATTTTAATCAAACGGATAATGAAAACATTTTCCATCTAAAAAAATCAGAAATTCTATATTTGAATCCTTATTATCCATAGCAGAATTCTTCATTTGACAATTTAGTTTTTTGGTATTGTTTTTTCCCTTTAATTCATATAGTATGCATTGCTTTAATATATTTTAAGCAAAAGAAAACAATTTCCATCTAAGATAAAATGATGAGATGGAAGATGATGTTAGAATTTGTGAAATTTGTTTTTATTACTTTGAATTGCTTTAATATATTTTAAGCAAAGGAAAACAATTTCCATCCAACACAAAATGATGAGATGGAAGATGATGTTAGAATTTGTGAAATTTGTTTTTATTACTTTGAATTTATCAAAGTCATAAGGAATTTCTTTTTTTTTTTTTTTTTTTTTTTTTTGGGGAATAAAGTCATAAGGATTAAGAAAGACAAAATTGTTAAAAGAAAGCGTCATATCATAAGTCAATGACAGAAACCCTTTCATTTTTCCCTTTTAACAATCGGTGAAGGCCTTTTGAGGTACGAAAAGACCGTATTTTCCAGCTTATCTATCTTCTAGATGAGATGGAGATTCTTTGTACATGTTGCAGCATATAGAGAAGAAATTTCTGTATAGGGTAGAATAGACCACTGTTAACCGTTAAGTTTGATTTGGCTTTTTTATGTGAGGCGATACTAATTATACACATGGTAAAACATTATTGTTCGTGTGTACCAAGTCAGCCCTTACACCATGGGTATTGAAAAATTTATACAAGCATGAAGCAGGAAATGTATTCATCACAAAAATTGACTCTAGTTAACCTGTAATTACAATCCTCTATCAAAGGTTCATTGAGAGGTTGAACAAATTGGTTAAGTTGCAATATTAAATAATCATGACCATTTAGATTTCTCTTTTTCTTTTTTTTCTTTTTTTTTCTTTTTATTAGTTTTGATCACAAAATTTAGATTGCTAAAATATGAAACAGGACATGTATTGATGACCAAAAGTGACTATACTAGACCTGTTATTACAAACCGAGGCTCCATAAGAGTTACTGTAATTTCATTAGTTGAAGAGGATTCAATCTTGTTTGCTGAATAATCTGCTAAAGCAGTGGCTTTATCTAATAAGAAACCAGGTTTTTTGGGCTGAGGCAACGAACTTTCACCACCCAACATCACAATCGCATAAGACATGTTTGGCCTGTCTTCATGGCGCTCTTGCACACACAACAGACCTATATGAATGCTGCGCAGCACCTCAGAAAGATTGCTGGATTCCTTGAAGCATGGATTGATAAGTTCCAAAGCTCAGCCTTCTTTCCACAATCTCCATGCCTAGATCATGTCAAATCCAATTTCTCAATCTGGGTATTCTGCTTCTAATCTTATTATATATCACATTGGCTTATTATGCAGAGATAAAAAACAACAATAAATCGGCACTTGTCCAGTAAGGTTTAGACTGTGGTCTAGATTATATAACCCTCTATTTTTCTTTCCACTTATGATCTCTAACAACAAAATCCTAATGCTAAAGACATCAGACTTCATTGAGAATAGACCATCTATGGTATACTCAGGTACCATGTAACCATTGTAAAAGATCATTGACAACCATATCATTTAGATAAAATGTTGAAACGGAGAGAATTTTAAGAGATACTTACTATATTCCAACCACTCTCTTTGCGTTCCCTTTACTTTGATCTCCACTAAAAGTTCTAGCCATTCCAAAGTCTGAAATTTTTTGATTCGTTTAATTATTGTAAAACGTTACTGGCTTTGAGATCTCTACATATAATCCTTAATCTCAAATCTTGATGGAGATGTAGAAGTCCCCGGCAATTCCACAGATTATGTGTAGCCTTTGGACCAATCTAACAGTTTATTTTCTGTTTGATCTGCAAAGAGCCTCGCACAAATTAATCCAACGCCTAATTTGAATTCTCATATTGAGAACCACATTAAGATGTTCCATGCTTTAAAATAAAGTGCAGTGTTATTCAAATTAAACTTGTGAGGATTGTGAGAAAAACAAACCAAAAATGAAGAAGTCTAGGCTTTTATTGGGCTTGTATTCATAAACCGATATTTTTTCTTCTCCTTGAAAGCAATAACCAATAAACTTTACTAGATTTCGATTTTGAAGTTTTGCAATCAGAATTACTTATTTTTGAATTCGTTCTGTCCTTGTCCTGAACTCCTAGAAAGCCTCTTCACAGCAATTTCCTGCCCATCTTCTAGTGTGCCCTGAAAATATATTTCTAGAAGGTTATATTATGATACACATGAACTAAGATTAGTGTTGTTTTCCACAGTTCAGTCAGCATACCCTGTAAACAGGTCCAAAGCCACCTTCCCCAATCTTATTGCCTCTTGAAAAGTTGCTAGTTGCCTTAACAATCTTATCTAGGTTAAATAATAGCACCTCCATATGTTCTGTTTTATCTTCAGTGTTCTGATTCTTTAGTCTTGCACTGGTGCCTGCATATTCTAATGCATAACAAGGAAATTAAAAAAGAAAAAAAAAATGCTTTTCTAGATTAAGAAATGAAAAAGAGCATAAATTGATAAGTTGGGATTAAATACAAAAAAATTGATTTAGCATGCAAACTAAATATGAAATTCCAATTTCATAATCATGGAAGAATGAATCTAATCTTTTTTTTTTTTTTTTTAATCAAAAAATTAAGATCACTTCTTAGAAAACTATATGTCTGCAAATTTGAGAATAAACTATATGTTTACAATAAATCTTTATGCAAGTTGAACCAAATATTATATCTTTGTCAGGCTTACGTGCTAAATATTATATTTTTGCAGGCATCAGAGGTGAACTATTCCTAGTGGATTTCTACTGATAACAATAACCTCACTTCTTGATAATGGTTTTCCCAGGTTACTAAAATAACATGGAGCAGGATATTTATATACGGCATATTGGTGCAAAAACAGCAACTTTTTGAAATTGAAGGATGTCACACATCAATGCGCTGCAGTTACCAGCAACTCAAATACACAGCACAACTGGGACGTTGTGGAATTCTATAATTTAACATGGTTCTGGCACATAAATGTTTTGAGAATCTGTTCAAACTTATGTTCAAACTTACCTTCTAAGCCTTTCCTTGGCCTGACTTTGCAGATATAATGAGCACGCAAGAACATCCCATAGACCACAAAAATGACAGCCAAAACGTCTACAACTGTCTTCGCCTTACATCACCATTTGCACCTTTATATTTGACATTGTCACAGAATACAAATGTATCAATATACCATCACAGCTTAATTATAATAAAAAGAAACTATAATGAGGAAAGTTTTTTGATTCTAATGAAAACAAAATCTGTGCAAAACACATGGGAAATAAGCAGATATGTAAATGAGACCTTACCTAATTCTGAAGCATGCATTCGAACATATAGATCTTGCCCACCATCTTGAAACTCTCCAACATCAGTCAAGTCTCCAAACCACATGGCACAGCCACTACCGCCTCCACTGATATTAGTATTCATATAAGCCATACAAGAACAATTGCTCAAGCATCTGGCTTTGCATTCCTTGAGATTCAAACTTACATTCACCCAAGAATATGTAATATCTGGCACGTTCAAACCTTGAAATTTGACAAATCCATCTGAATCTTTGTCAGGCAATTCAATGATTTGTTCCGTACGCATCCTTGGGACCATTCCATGAAGTTTCCTTAAGGTTTGAAACCCTTTAAACATTGGCAAACAGGGGATTCTCCAATGATACAGATTCCATAGGCACCACAGAGACCATAAGTATCACAGTTATCTCTTGGCATTGATGCAAATACTTCCCAACTTTGAGTCCCTAAATTCCAAGCATAGCGGTGCCTAATATAACCATTGGTTTGGTTCACAACTATTCTTGATTTTTCAGATTCATTTTTGAGGTAAAAAATTTAGTAAACTTCATCTTTGTTCCAAACAACTTCATAGTTGAATAAACGGTCGAGTTTTAAGTCTGGTGCACCACTCTATCGGAGACCATTCCACGGGCAATCCGATAGTACTTCTATAAGCCTTTCTACATTATAGATTGGAGATAATTATGCAGTGTTATCCCACAGGTAGTCTCCCGGAGAAGGGTCACTGGGGTTTGTCCATGATACTAGAAGCCGATCAAGACCAGATTTCAAGTCCCACCCCAGCTTCATGCCTGGTAATAAAGTATCACTAAGATAATCAAAACTCTGCCACAAATAGTTCTATGAGTTATCTTTCTCATTTCTTAGCACTAATTCCAGTATCAGAAAGCTGTAATATTGAATTCTGGACAACTTTAGTTGGACTTGCTGACCAAACAACACTACTCTTCTCGCCTAGAAGGACAAGATGGCCTGTTCTGTTCATCATCAAAGTCCCTGAAGAATCATTGATTGGGTTCTGATGGTTAGCCACCCAAACAACAGTTTTGCCTGGAATACCCTTGTACTAAATTCCGACATACCGGCTTTTGGAACTACCAGGACTGAAGAAACCCAGTTCAAATCTTCCATATTTGGAAACTAAGGTGCTGTTCTCACTGATGGGCTGAGTTGCAAAATGGTTCAATCGCTATGGACCACTAAGAGAAGAAAGTGATTATAATGCTACTCAAAAATGTAAAAGAAACAACCCTCGTTTCTTCCTCTGATGGTCGAAGCTTTCTGCTTCATTAGAAGTTAATAATCAAATATATACAGGCAAAGACCTTGACGCCTGCACGAGATTCTTTATTTATTTATTTATTTCTTTTAGCTGAGATTTCATCTCGGTTACAATTTCATTAGCTGTGTTGTTGCACCAGATTCTTGGAAGCAAAACAACTGATTTTACATCGTTGATCCTTTGGCTGAAACATTATATTATTGTAGTTATCCCATTGTTCAAGTTACTCAGAAATTCTACATTTGAATACTATACTAAATTATTCTAGTTGTTCCATTATTAATGAGAGAAGTTGTTGCTATTTTCCCTAAACATTATTTTTAAGCCGAGCAAATTAAGAGTAGATCTTTCATAGATCGAAATTGATACAGCAATGACCATTTTTGTGGCTACAGACCAGTAAGTGCAGCAATTCTTACCAGTCAATAGCATTTCTCGTCAAAAAAGAAACAAAAAAAGTAGAAAAAGATTGTAGGAATATTTTTGAATATTTAAGGTTGCTGAAATTTTCTACAGAGAACAATGAATGGAAATTGGACTTCCATGTTCGCAAGTGGTGGCAAGAGTTTTGGAAGGAAAGAAAATAGTCGTGGAAAAGAGACTCCTATATACTATTAATATGGTTGAAGCTTTAAAATATTTGTAGGACTGGTATGTTACTCGATTATGATGTGGTACACCCAGCCAGTCAAATTTTTAGAACTGGTTAATAAATTAAACAAAATTACATTAGAATCCCTTATTTTCCTGTTTTAGTATAAAGAGCATCATATTAACATAAAATTAGCAAATCTTATACCTAGGCATGAAAAAAAAAAAAAAAAAGGTGCATAAAGATACAAATCCACTGTACATCTTACAAGCATATGCAATATAAGTACGTTATGACGTGTTCCTCACTATCTATAACAGAGCTTCTTTTAACATTTTGTTTCTTAGTTTTTTAGCGTGCATTGCTTTATTACATTTTAAATGAGGGGATAAAGAAAACAATTTCCATCTAAAATAAAACGATGAGATGGAAGATGATGCTGAATGTGAAATTTCTTTTTCTTACTTCAATTTTATCAAAGTCAAAATGATTAAGAAAGGCAAAATTGTTAAAAGAAAGAGTCATTATTCAATGACAGAAACCCTTTCATGGTAAGGGTCTTTTGAGATATGAAGAGAGTATCTTCCAGCTTATCTGTCTTCTGTATGAGATGGTACTAATGGTAACCGTTGTCTGACTTTGCTTTTTTATGTGACAGGATACTAATGATACACATGGTAAAGCATTATTGGCTGTGTGTACCAAATCAACCCTTACACCATATGTATTGAAAAATTTCTAGATATATGAAAAGAAAATGTACTGCTGACCGTAAATGACTGTAGTAGACCTGTAATTACAACCCTCTATCCTATATTGATTGAGAGGTTGAACAAACTGGTTAATATGCACTAAAAAATAATCATGACCATTTAGATTTTTTTAGTTTTGATCCCACAAATTGGATTGCTTAAATACCGAACAGGACATGCATTGATGACCAAATGTAATTATACTAGAGCTCTGTAAGTACAAACCTCTATCAAGGCTTTAAAAGAGTTGCAGTAATTTCATTGGTTGAAGAGGTTATATACCATCTTGTTTGGTGAAGAATCTACTGGAACAGTGGCTTTTCCTAATGAGAAACCAGGTTGTTTGGGCCGAGGCAAGGCACTTTCACTTGCCAACATCACAACTACATAAGACATGCTTGGCCTGTGTTCAGGGTGCTCTTGTGCACAAAGCAGACCAATATGAATGCTGCGCAGCACCTCTGGAAGATTGGTTGAGTCCTTGAAGCATGGATTTATAAGTTCCAAAGCTCTGACCTCTTTCCACAATCTTCATGCCTATATCATGTTGAGTTTAATTTCTAAATCAGGGTGGTCTGCTTTTAATATTATATTAAAACAACACATATCTTAAGATCTCAAACATATAAGAGGTTGGTCGAGAATGATTTATATAGTATAACATTGATTTATGATGGGAAGATAAAAGTCAAAAACAAATTGGAACTTCCTTATCCAGTAAGGTTTTGACTATGGTCTCTATTTTTCTTTCCACTTGAGATCCCCAACAGCAAAATACCAAAGCTAAAGACATCAGAATTCACCAAGAATAGTCCATCTATAGCATTATTATGCATTGTTTCATTACATTTTAAACAAAAGGGATAAAGAAAACAATGTCTATCTAAGATAAAATGATCAGATGGAAGATGATGTTGAATGTGAAATTTGTTTTTATTACTTTAATCAAAGTCCAAATGATTAAGACAGGCAAAATTGTAAAAGAAAGAGTCATATGTCAATGGCATGAACCCTTTTTAGTATTTTCCAGCTTATCTATAAGACAGTATTTTCTAGCTTATCTATCTTCTGGATGAGATGCAGATTCTTTGTAGATGTTTCAGCATACAGAGATAAGGACAGAGATGGGGACGTAGTGGAGAAGAACTGAAGAAGAAATATCTGTTTAGTTTAGAACTTAGAACAGACTAGTGTTAACCGTTAAGTTTGATTTGCTTTTCTATGTTATGTGGTACTACCGATACACATGGTAAAACATTATTGGCCGTGTGTACCAAATAAGCCCTTACACCATGTGTATTGAAAAATTTCTAGAAATATGAACAGGAAATATATTGATGGCCGGAAGTGAGAGGTTGAACAAATATTGGTTAACTTGCACAAATAAATAAACATGACCATTTATATATATATACATATATATTTTAGTTTTGATCGCACAAATTAGATTGCTAAACTAGGAAACATGACACATGTTGACGACCAAAATTGACTATACTAGACATGTAATTACAAACCTCTATCGGGGCTCTAAAAGAGTCACAGTAATTTCATTGGTTGACGAAGATTCAACTTTGTTTGATGAAGAATCTGCCGTAACAGTGTCTTTACCTAATGAGAAACCAGGTTGTTTGGGCTCAGGCAAAGCATTCTCACCGCCCAACATCACAACCACATAAGACATGCTTGGTCTGTCTTCAGGGTGCTCTTGCACACACAAAAGACCAACATGGATACTGCGTAACACCTCTGAATGATTGCTCGAGTCTCTTAAGAAAGGATTGATAAATTCTAAAGGCCTGCCTTCTTTCCACAGTCTCCAAGCCTACAATATGTCAAGACCAATTTTTCGTCACGTGCTCTGCTAATTGCTATCATATTAAATCTAATAGGAGATGGGCGAAGAATGGACTTTACAATAGGAGTTAACAATGTGAAAACAAAGATAAGAACAATAGCACTTACATATCCAATTAGGTTGAGATTAGTTTCTAGATGATAGAACCCTCTATTTTTCTTTCCACTTATGATCTCCAACAGTAGAATACCAAAGCTAAAGACATCAGACTTCACCGAGAACAGCCCATCTATGGCATATTCAGGTGCCATGTAACCACTGCAAAACTCATTGTAAAGAGAACTTTCATAAATTTAGGATGAATATTTGAAGTAGAAAGCATTATAATGAAAAACTTACTATGTTCCAACCACTCTATTTGTATTCCCTTCACTTTGATCTCCTCCAAATGTTCTAGCCATTCCAAAGTCTGAAATTTTTGGATTCATTTCTTTATCTAGTAAAACATTACTAGCTTTGAGATCTCTGTGTATAATCCTTAATCTGGAATCTTGATGGAGATATAGAAGTCCCCTTGCAATTCCGCAGATTATATGGAAGCGCTTGGACCAGTCTAACATTTCACTTTTTCTTTGATCTGGAAAAACTCTCATTCAAATAAATGCAATATTCCACTTGAGTTCATAGAAGACAAAACTGAGAGTTCTATGTTTTACAAAAATTGCAGTGTGAATTCTGATTGAATTTGTAAGGATTATATGAAATACAAACCAAAAATGAAGGAGTCCAGGCTTTTGTTGGGCATGTATTCATAAATTAGCATCTTTTCTTCCCCTTGAAAGCAACAACCAAGAAGCTTTACTAGGTTTCGATGTTGAAGTTTAGCAATCAGAATAACTTCATTTTTGAATTCATTCTGTCCTTGTCCTGAACTCATTGAAAGCCTTTTCACCGCAATCTCTTGCCCATCTTTTAGTGTACCCTGAATTATATTTCTAAAGGGATTATGATATATACTAACAAAGATTAAGTGTTAAATTTGACAGTTCTTATTCTCATGTTGTGGGTTACCCTGTAAACAGGTCCAAAACCACCTTCACCAAGCTTGTTGCTGCTTGAAAAGTTGTTAGTGGCTTTAACAATCTTATCTAGGTCGAAGAATAGCACCTCTAGGTCTTCTGTTTGGCCTGCATTGTTCTGATTCATTATTATTCCGTTGGTCCCTGCATGTTCTAATGAAGGAATTGAAGAGGAAAGAAAAAGGAAAGGTAATTTCACATTAAGCAATGAAAAGGAGACAGGAAGTCGTAATGTTTAGACTGGATAAATAAGTTGATTTACCATAAAAACTGAATAAATAAGTTGATTCCATTTCATAAATATAGAAGCAAAAAAAAAAAAAAAAATGCTCTCTTAGTATATATACATGACATTCACATTCCCTGAACGAAATATCATCTGACACCATAAGTTGATATACGACTGAGCATATTTTGAACTCGAAATGATGGCCATATACAGACAAGGTGTGCCGCTCTAAAGTGAGTTTTGGACATGACCGGTCGGTATATCTATATGTTTTACAAAGCTATTCGAAGTATTACCTTCCAAGCATTTTCTTCTGCGGATGTAATGAGCAACCAACAACACCCCACATACCACAACAGTGACTAGCAAAACTATCACAGCTATCCTCACAGTACGCTTCGTTTTTGAACCTTCATAATAATTTAAGCATAGCAGACAAAAAGGATTATTATATCAATAAAGCTTGGAGAAAATAAAAAGCAGCATTACTTAGCATGGAAAGTTTTCATTCCGTTTTTAATGAAAACCAGAACCATGATGCAGAACACACGTAAAAATAAATAAATAAAGAAGTATCTTAATTATTTAACGGCATTACAAGTTAAGAAGTGAGCAGATGAGAAAGTGATTACAGGCCATACCTAACTCCGAAGCATGCATTCGAACATATAGATCCTGTCCACCAGCTTGAAACTCTCGAATATCAATCAAATCCCCAAACCACATAACACAACCACTACCTCCTCCTCTGATATCAGAATTTGCATAAGCCGTACAAGAACAATTGCTCAAGCATTTGGCTTTGCATTCCTTAAGATTCAAACTTTCATTCACCCAAGAATATGCAGTCTCTGGCAATTTCAAGCTGCGGAATTTTAAAAACCCAGATGAATCTTTGTCCTGGCAGTTGAATGGCTTATTCCGTATACATCCTTGAGACCAGTCCATCAAGTTTCCTTTTGGCTTGAAACCCTCTAGACATTGGCAAACAGGGGATTCTCCAATGATACAGTTTCCATAGGCACCACAAAGAGCATACTTGTCACAGTTATCCCTTGGCACTGTTGCAAACACATCCCAACTTTGCGTCACTGAATTCCAGGCATAACGATCCCTCGTATAACCATTGGTCTGGTTCACAACTATCCTTGATTTTTCAGAATTATTTAAGAGGTTATAAGTATAGTAAACTTCATCTTCGTTAAAAACAAATTCAAACTTGAATAAAGGGTTGGGTTTTAACTCTGGTGCACCACTGAATCGAAGGCCATTCCATGGGCCACCCCGGTAGTACTTCTCGGAGCCTCTAAACATAACAGACTCAGGATAGTTATTAATATCTATCTCCCAAGTAAGGTCTCCAGGAGAAGGGTCATCTGAGCTCTTCCATGATACCAAACGCCTTTGGAGACCAGTTTTCAAGTCCCATCCCAGCTTCATACCTGGTAATAATGTATCACAAGGATAATCAAAACTCTGCCACACATAGCTCTCTAAATTCTCATCTTTATCATCTCTTACTACTAGATTTCCAGAATCCAGAAGCTGTAATATTGGGGTCTGGATAGGTTTAGCTGGGTTTGCTGACCAAACAACACCACTCTTCTGGCTGAGAACAAGATGGCCTGTGCTGTTTATCATCAAAGTACCAGATGAGTCATTGATTGGATTCTGCCGGTTTGCCACCCAAACAACAGCTCTAGCAGATATATCCTTATACCAGATTCCCACGTACCGATTCGTTGAACCATCAGGACTGAAGAAACCCATTTCAAAGTTTCCATCTTTTGAAACTAAGGTGCTGTTTCCAGTGATGGACTGGGTCCCAGAAATGGCGTCAGCAGCCCAGGAGATCTCAGTGAAGAAGATGAGCAAAAAAATGATACTCAAAAGTGTAAAAGAAAGAGTCCCCATTTCATCAAAGTCTTAGACAGAGCTCTCAGCTATGAAGCTATTTAAAGAAACAGTGGAACATTCGAAAGGAAATAGACCCATGCTGATGTTATACCTTCACTATTTGGCCGGCTGAAATTCTACATCTCAATAAAAGTAAGCAAGAAACTTCTTAATAATTCCATACCTAAACGTTTAGAATATCCATTTAATCAGGAGAAAAATTGGTGGAAAACTTAAAAAAGCATGCAATGAAGTGACGACTAATGTTGTGGCTACAAACCAGCAGGTGCCACATTGGTTGCCATAAGCAAGGGCTTTCTTGTCCAAAAAGTAACAAAGTAAATGATAAATCTTTTCGAGTTATTAAAGTTGCTAAAATTTTCTACAGACCCACAGACAGAAATGGACTCCCAGAAAGGTTGGAATGATATTTGTAAAAGTCAAAATAAATAAAAAAAAGGAAAAAAAAAGATTTTTTTTATATGTTAGGTAACCAAAAAAAGCATCAATGTTTAATGGATTTCTTTGACTTTGTGAACTTTCTAAAAGAAACATGCCACCTAATTATTATCTTTGGTTTAGAGAAGAGACGTTTTAATCTACCACGGGTTTATGCAATGACATGTCGTTAATAGAGAAAATTTATAAAAAACCAAAAAGAAAAATGACATGTTTTTGTCAATCTGCGATAATGTAAAATATATGTAAATATATATATATTTTTTAAGATATTTTAAATTTATAAAATTTAGATATCAATATTAGATAATATATTATCTTTCAAATAATATATTATTTAATATGTTTCCATATTCTAATAAAAAACCATATATATATATATATATATGTGTGTGTGTGTGAGAGATCAAATTCAAATAAAATTTTTAATATATAATTTTTAAATTACATAAAAAGAATGAAATTAAAAATTATATTTATTAATAATATGATACTAACATATTAATTAATTACATACACATACGTTATCCTTTAACAAAATAAAAAAATAAGAAAGAAACCAAGGACGTTTGACAATGATAAAACCAAAATGTACAAAATTACATCAGTTGGACATACCATGTGTCTTTTTGCGAGCATTTTCTTTCACTCTTTGTCACTGTCCAGCCCTTGTTTTCGCATACTTTTTCTTTGTTTGACGGTTTGTTTACGTCATCTTTTAATCTTTTAAAAAGAAAAAATGTTTCGCGGTAAGAGATGGAAATTGTAGAAAATAAGAATAAATCACTACATGAAATAATATTATTACTTTGAAATGTTGCTCATTAAAAAGATATTTATGTATATATTTATTAGTAATTCAATATAATATGGTTAACATGGTATAATTTCTGTTTTTGTTTTTTGGTTTGAGAAAAGTCTTCTTTCGATGGAACATCATATGAAACGACATCTGGTGGGTTGAGAGTTATTTAGAATTGAGTCTAAATCTAGATTTATGGCTTCTCCAATTAGATAATTGCCGGTGTTGGTTTACGTGTACATCAAGGCTCGTGAGTCATCCCGAACAAATAATAATAAAATAAAAAAAGATGTAAGGCCGGTAAGTGAATCTCTTAATTAGGCATAAATATTTTGAGTAGAATACCAACCATGAATTAAATGTATTATTTCTCCAATGTTTTAATTTCTGATTCTGATTATTATTATTTTTTAATGCTTCATTTTGCTTGGTAAGTGATGTAAACTTTTCCGCAAGTATACGGATCGTATCAAGTAATAAACTGATGAGAGAATATCGTTCCTATGAAGATTGGTTTTAATATTAACTAATTACCAAAATTTTGACCAATTGTTTTTATGTAGGCACTCAATTAAAGTGAGAGAATTGAAATTAAAAGTAAAGCAAGAAATTAAACAATGAATTAAGTTACAAATACAAAATTCGACAGTGTAAAATGGAATTACAATGAACTAAAAGCCTAGAATTTTGACGTACCCTCTACCCTTCCTATAACTCATTAGGTTGACAAAATACCATACTTCATCCAATTTCTAGCCTAAAGAAATTCCAATTTAATTTAATCCCTTTTTCCAGAGTGAAATTAAAATCTATGAGTACTCAATGAAACTTAGAAATTTCTTTCTAAAATTCCTAAGTTTTCATGCCTTAAACCTCCTCTTTTATGGCTACCCAAATCCTAGTTAAATTTTTCAATATTAATTAGAACCTAGATTGTGTTAATCTAGTGACCAATTCACCAAGTTTACCTTCCCAAGTATAAAATAGTGAATCTACCCAATACCTAAGCAAATTCCCAAATGCAAAAGTAGATTGAACAATAAATACAAGATTAACACAAGAAAATTGGATAAACCCATTAATTAAATATCATCCAAGTAGAGGTTCCATCAAAATCTTAGATAGAAATTTAGCTCCACATATTCTTTGTAAATACCATAACAAAATTCAAGGGAAAATCCATAAAGAAAGACATAATATTCAAAAATTAACAATGAACCCAATAAAAATAGAGAATAAAAAATGGAAGGGAAAGAAAAACTAATTTAATTGAAGATTCTTGGTGCTCCAATGTCTTGAAATGCTCCAATCCTCTTCAATCCAAGCTTTCTCTCTCTAGCTCTTCTTCTCCTCTCCCTAAAATCCTTTTAGGTATTTGTGCCTCCCTTTTTTCACCTCCTCTAAAATGGTGGCTGCTTCTTCCATTAAACCCTTTTACCCTAGACAAGAATGAAGATTCACCCTTCTTTTTGATCAAAAATCCTTCCCTTTTTGACACCTCATCATCCATTTTTATCCCCGAAAAAATGTTGTAAGTGTAAAAAAAATGTGGCGTGGAGCTTAAAGGTACAGCCATTTTGGCATGGCTCCACGCCACTGTCTCTATGAAAACAAGCTGATGGATAGCGTAGACCTTGGCATGGAGGGTGGACTTGGCATGAAGTGGGCTGGTTTTGGCGTGGACCTTAGCTTGGAGCATGGCGTGGAGCTGGGTTTACTCTATTTTGGTGTGGACCATGGCGTGGAGCAGGAGTACACGCTATTTTGGCATGGAGCCTTTTCATCTTTTGCCAAACTTGCTCCAAACTTGTCATTTTCCTCAATAATATGTCATTAGCTCCAATCTAAAGCTTTCCTTCAAGATTTTCAACAAAAAGTATTAGAAATAAATTAAAGCTTGAGTTTTTAAGCAATTAATCAAGCATTAAGGGCTAAATAAGTGAGCAAAAATCTCACTTATCAGTAAGTACACTATTTGTTTGAGGAAATGCCTCGCAGAAGACGAAGTTACAGTGAAAATCAACAAAAAAATTTATATTAAAATCTCTTTGAGTACCTGCAAAAGTTTTTTCTTTTTTTTCATTTTATTTTATATATATATATATATGTATATATATATATATATATATATTTAACAACACAGCTGGTGGTCTAGATGACAGATGAAAGAGTACTAACAACTGAATGCTTGTTTAACGTAACTGCAAATTGTCTCATGGGTAAGCTCAGAGCAAAATTGTGACAGACATCGACAATGTCTGGGGATATAGACTCTAGAGTGGTTTGATTCTGGGCCTATGCTAGACTAATATCAAGACTTGTGTTGATAAGCAATATGTTAATTTACATATTACAAAAATGAATACCATCTTGCATCTAAAAGACTTAAGGTAAATTCATTGGTTGAAGATGTTTCCAGCTTGATTGAGGAAGAATCTGCTTCAGATGAATGTTTACCCATAAAAAGATTTGGTTTTTTAGGCTGTGGCAAAGTTTTTTCATCACCCAATATGAGAATCAAAGTTGACATACTTTGGTCTGTCTTCAGGAAGCTGTTGTACACATAAGAGGCTAACATGGATGCAACGCAATACTTCTGAAAGAGTGCATGAGTCCTTGAAGCATTCATCTATCAGTTCTTGAGATCTTTCTTCTTCCCATAATTTTCATGCCAATTACAATTTAAAACATAGATAATTTTCATTCAACAGCTTACTGTTAGTAGCAAAAGAGAAATGCAGATATTGTTACTCACATATCCAACAAGGTTAAGGTTGTCATCAAGACGATAAAATCCTCTATTTTTCTTTCCACTTACTATCTCTAGCACTAAAATGCCAAAGCTAAAGACATTGGATTTTACTGAGAATTGACCATCAATAGCATATTTTTAAGCCATATAACCATTATAGAACATGATAAACAACCAAGATACAGAGTTAAACTAATTTAGAACAAAAGAAGATAAAAAATGAGAGAATATAATGTATCCTATCAACTTACAGGGTTCAGACCACTCTTCTTGTGACTCCTCCTGTTTGATCTCCTCCAAATGTTCTTGCCATTCCAAAGTCTGAAATTTTTGTGTTCATCTTTTTATCAAGTAAAACATTACTTGCTTTAAGATCTCTATATATGATTCTCAATCTGGAATCTTCATGAAGGTATAGAAGCCCCCGTGCAACCCCGAGGATAATGTTTAACCGTTTCCTCCAATCTAAAAGTTTACCTTGTGCTTGATCCGGAAATTTTCTCATTCAAGTTCTGAAATTTGAATACTCATATGGAAAAATTGAGTTTTAAACCTATGAACATAAAGGAGAATATAATAACAAAAGGATACTAGGGGTTTAAGATATTCGAACCAAATATATAGAAGTCCTAGCTTTTGTTGGGCATGTATTCATAAATCAGCAATTTTTCTTCTCCTTGGATGCAATAAACAAGAAGTCTTACAGGAATTCGGCGCTGCAACTTGGCTATTAGCATAACTTCATTCTTGAACTCATTTGGTCCTTGTCCAGAGTTCTGCGAAAGCCTTTTCACAGCAATCTCTTGCCCATCCATGAGTGCACCCTGAAAATTATGTTTGTTTAATATAAAAAATACATAATAAATAAATAAAAGTAAAGGTAAAAAATAAAAAAATAGCAAAAGAAACTGCATTGTCTTCTAAGTTTCTCTTTTCGCCATATTCTTATACAGCATATTCAATATTTACCCTGTATACACTTCCAAATCCACCTTGTCCAAGTTTGTTGTTGAACGAAAATTTATCAGTGGCACTAGCTATTGTAGATAGGTTAAAAAAAGGCAATTCCGGATCCTCCTGCTGACCTTTGTTGCTTTGACCTGTCATTCCATAGATATCCATTTGCTCTTGTGTCAGTATCGAGAAGGAAAAAAAAGAAGTACGGGAGAAGGAAAAAAAAAAAAAAAAAAAAAAGATCAGCTTCTGTTTTTGCATAAGAAACAAGAGGAAAACATTTATAGATTTGCATAGATTCATAACAATTGAAACTTACTCACAAAAGAATTAAAATAAAATTAAGCCAACATAATCTCCATTTATGGTATAGGGAAAGAAGCATACGAGGCAAGCTTTAGTTCAGGCCACCGGGACAGAATTTGTACATACATCAAGTTTGACCCACTAACCAATATTCTACGAATTCATCAAGTACCCAATACGTCTCAGATTATGATAATTAGCCTCAAAATCCTGACACTATTATGATTATTCATATGCTGTGCTGGACAGAGAAGTGACATACCTTTAGATATTTTCCTGTTTCTTCGAATATAATTGGCAGATAACGACAGGCCAGAGACAATAGAAACAACAGCTACAATAATCACAGCAATCTTCACTTTTAACTCCATTGTTTGTTTCTTTATGGTTGAAATCCACAGTGCAAAGCAATTATAGTTAAAATATTAGCTAAATATGAAAAAAAGGAGAAGAACCTAATCCAGGGGAAAAGATCTTGAGCAGAAAAATCCCCATGATAAGAAAAGACAAAACCATAGGCCAAGCAGAAAATCACTCCAAAATATTGAAAGTAGCAAAAGTGAGACTCCGTCTGTACCTAACTCTGAAGTGTTGGGGGAGAAAATAAATTAATTCTATTATACTAATAATTTATACAAACAAATACATTGACATAATATAAAATACTCATACACGTGCAGCAGGACCCACACACATAATTAAGACTCTAACACATAAACACAACTCTTAACATTTTACTGACACATGAAAGCTCTCTCTTTCTAAGAGCTTACTCTACTCAATTGAGTAGCTCTTTCACTCACACCAACCGCGAGCCTCCTTGGAGCTCACTTGTGTAGCTCACCAAGCAGGGAAGCCAAAGCTTCCTTTTATACTTGACAAAGTCGGCTGCTTTGGCCTACTCAAAGCTTCTAGACTTCTCCACTATGTCCTTGCTTTCATCCTCAATTTTAGATTTTTTTTTCCCAAATTCCAATGCTCTACTTCCAACCAAGTATATCAAATATACTAGTTAATTCTAGAAACTTCTAGGTCAATATTGATCCCAAATATACTAGTTAATTCTAGAAACTTCTAGGTCAATATTGATCCTTCATGAAGCAGGCATTCTAACATATAGATCCTGGCCACCACCATTCAAGAGACGCCGAATGTCAATTAGATTGCTAAACCAGATAGTACAGGCACTCTTGGGCATCCGAACTTGCAAAAGCCATACAATAAGAGTTGCTCAAGCATTTCGCCTTGCATTCCTTCATATCCATACCTTGACTGGCCCAACCTTTTTTGGTATCTGGCAAGTTCAAGACAACATATATTATAACCCATTGTTGTTCTAGCAATTCAATGTTTTATTTCGTTCGCAACCTTGTCTCTATTCCCCGTGGTCACTCATGTTTCTGGTGAAACGGTTTGAAACTCTTTCAAATCTTTGCAAGCAGTTGAGTCACTGATGGTACAAACTCCATAAGGGTCACAGAGTCCATAGTTATCACAGTAATCTTCTGAAGCTGATACAGAGACCTACCTTGTAAAGGAGAAGAGAATTATTAGCGAAAAGTGTATCTGCATTGAATAATAAACTAGTACATATAGAAGACTTAGTTACAAAGATAAAAATAATAAGTTTACACATAATTATCTACACTAAAAAATCCCAATTACGACAAATAACAATATAACACATGAGCAAAAATACTATGACTCACTATGCCTCCACAAGATTAATGAGCATTTACATAGATTAATCTTGGATCAATTAAAAAGATATGAAGATTTAGAAAGTGGCTTAGTGAGAACATCGGCGAGTTGATCACCACCGCTCACATAAGCAACATGCAAGCAGCCAGACGCTACTCATTCACGTTCAAAATGGAAGTCAACCCCGACATGCATCATCTTAGAATGAAAAATTGGATTTGAGCAAAGGTAAGTGGCCCCCAAAGTTATCACAATAAACCATTGGCGAGGTTGTCAAACCAATTAACAAAGATTCAATCCAACAGAGCTCCGAAATGACATTGGAAGATCTAGAAACTGTTTTTTGCTTCTTTGATATCCAAGAGATAGGATTGGCACCAAGAAACACAATATATAAGGTGGTGGAGCATCTGTCGTCCTAGTCCCCAGCCCAATCGACATCCAAAAAGTGTGTTAGACCATAGGTGAAGAACGACAAAGAAATAAGACATGATCACCTGTACCTTTTAAGTAGTGTAATAGTTGTTTGACAGCAGTCCGATGCACATTAGTGGCAGAGTGCATGAATTGGGCAAGTTTGTTCACCGAGAAGGCTATGCTAGGCCGTGCTATGGACAAGTATTGCAAACTGTCTACTACTTTTCGATACTTAATGGAACTGTCCAACTTATTGCCAACATGAAAAGAGAGAGAATTTGAAATAAACAGTGTTGTAGAGACATCCCTTGCTTCAACCATATTAGTTTTATCCAATAAATCTATAATATATTTCTACTGAGAAAGAAGAATATCAGATTTAGAAGGCAAGACTTCCACTCTAAGAAAATAGTGTAGATCACCAAAATATTTAAGAGAGAATTTTCTTGAGAATGTATCAATAAATTGGTGCAAAAAAATATTGTTACTATATAATATCATCCACATAGATAAGATAATACAAAGTGTTACCATTTCTATTATAGGAAAATAAAGAGGTGTCAAAGTGAGAATTCTTGAATCCAACGTGAAGTAGAAAGCCAATCAGGGCAACCCAAAGTGAATTTTATGGAACTTGAACTCGGATTATGAAGCTTTTCATATTGTTGATTATGTTACTGTAATATTGAAAACTAGATTGGATTGGGTAAAAATTGAATTTGATCCAAAACTGATAGAAATAACCAATCCAAACTGACCAAGGTTGGATTGGGCTTTTTCTTACCATTGGATTGGATTGGATTAAAAAATTCATAAACTAACCTATATTGGATTAGATTGAATAGTGGCCAAATCCATTAGATTGGAACCAACTAACACCTCTATTCATTCCTATAAAAGTGAAATCTTCAATGCCCATTTAGTAATATTATTATTCCTTTTTGGATACATGTGTGTATATATATATACTTAAGGTTTTGATCTAGTAGACTATCTATATTATTCCTTTTCTATATGTACATATGTCTATATATTATATTTAGAGTTTTGATCTAATAGACTATCTAGCTCACCTAAAGGTGTATAAAATTGATGTGACACAATATTAAATAGAGGCAAAAGAGAAATACAAAAAGTTTTAATTTTTTATTGAAAAGTCCAATGTTATTTATATATCATATAACAATTTAATGAATTGTCATTGAAGGGTTTACTATCCCTTACTAGGTTTTAGTATTAAAACACGAGAATTAAAATAAAAATTGTAAACTAATATTGTCATATGTTATTTACCAATTTTACCCTTAGATAGCCAAATATAAAATGAGCTAGATAGGTTACTAGATCATTACTATATATATATATATATATATATTTATATATAGGATTTTGTTATAAAAAGCGTCAATCTGTAAGTACGATTAAAAACATTTACATATTGTTTATGCAAAAAATCCATCCTCCAATAGATCGACTGTCATTCCATCTGACTCTAGTCACTATTAGATTATTAACTTGAAACCAAAGACAAAGTTAAACCATCGATGTACCATTATGGTATCGGTTAAAGGTACTCGGACGCTCAAGTTAGAAATCGACTATGATATTTAGTAGAAAAGATCATAGAGAGAATTTTGAGATCGTAACATTCGTAGAGAAAATGAGAGCTATTTAGAAGAGCATCTGGGCATTTGAAAATGCAGATCCTTTTCGAATTTGAATTCGTCGAATTGTAGTTCAAAGCATGAGAGAATCATGAGATATTTTCTATTATTCTTGGATACTGTAATATTCAAATAAAGATAATTAATTCAAATACAAATCGTGTCTGTCATTATTTGAATTTCAAGTGTACAAAGATTTTGCTATGTAACAACTGTGATATTTATAATAGAAATTATACCCGATTATTGTAAGACCTGTTCCTGGTCAAGTAGATATGATCAATAATTGGTCAGTAGCAAGACTAATACTTGGTCAAGTAGATTGTCATCTTTGTCGTATTTATTGGTCTTAAAGATAAACGATTATGATTGTACCACGTATCTTGAATTCCCATAACATAAGCCACCCAGTTACTGTGTATCACTGAATAATTTCTTGTTAAAGTGTACACAAGTAGCTCATGATTGATTTTGACATATGCTTCAGTTGAAGATTGATTAGCCATAGTTGATGACTAAGATATCATAGATGATGCTTAAAATATCGTAGGTGAGTCGACCAATTAGTAGATCATTTTTGTAGGATACAAAGTAGTCATCATTTGTGACATCATAATTTATTGATTTTTCGACCATTTGCTATTTATTGTTTCATAGTAAATTCATCATTACCGTGAGCTACCAATTAGGCGAGGACTTACTATCTCATTTATCGAGGTGAGTGTGCTTGCCAATTATGGCCTAGTCTTACTATCTCAAATAAAAAATTTATTAAGTAAATAGAAAATTAATTTATGAAAGTTGATTACCATATTGAAATATCAAATATTAAAAAGTACAAGTAGTAGTGAAAGACCATGTAGTTGTAGTTAATGATTTCCAGGTTAGAGTCATGTAGTCAGAGGAGTAGTTGAAAAATGCCAACCGCAACTGAGTAGTAATTGACAACTTAAGTGGGAGGATACAAGAGGCCTTGGCCAGCTGTTTGTGTCTAATTCTACATCATCTGGGTGTGGTATAAGGGATGGTTCAAATGTAATGATAATTGCTCTCATAACGTCGAGTGTTTTTTAGAGCGGTTGACTTTAGGATTCGAAAGAACTTCGAAGTTAAGAGTACTCAGGCGATACTAGTCCATGAATGGATGACTTTCTAGGAAACTCAGAACAAAAAATCCAATATCGAGTGTGATGGTTAAATTAGGGACAATATCTGTAGAAAGTAACAGGTGCACTAACAGAGAAGAGGTGTTACAAATGGTATCAGAGCTTGTACCTAGTCGGAAATGTACTTGCGAGAATGTTGGACCTCAACGGGATGGAGTGTGATGACCAAAGTGGGTGAGTGTAAAAGGAACTAGTTGCTACTTGGTGTGCCATCCTATATCATATGAATGTGGTATGGGAATGTTCAAATGTAATTATAGTGACTCTTATAATGTCGATGCTTTTTCAAAGCAGTTGGCTTCAAAATTTAAAAGAAATTCGAAGCTAAGCATACTCAAACGAGAGTAGTCCAAGGATGGGTGACCTATTAGGAAGCTTTGAACAAAAAACTTGATACGAGTGTCGTAAATAAATTGGGGATAATATTGATAGAAAGTGATAGATCCACCAGTGGCGGTAGTTGTTTCAAGTGAAACACTAACCACAATTGAGTATGAAAATGATAATCACAACCATGTAGTAGTGTGAATCATTTATTAGAAACAGAACCATCTATATCCGAGTAGCAGATCCAACTTTGAAGCTGCCTTTTTTTATTTTTTTTATTAGGAGTAGTCCATGATACTACTCAACAACCACAAGTCTGTGAAATAGATTAAGAATTTATTAAACTGGGTCTAAATCATAATAATAAGTTCATAAACAAAAACCTCATCGATCAAGATCTAGTCTTGACCAAGACATCATCCACCAAAACCTCATCGATCATTTATTTGTTCTTTCAAATTTTCATTGTCAGCTACAAACTTACATAGATATTATCTCTGGATTAGGTCCTTGATTTCACCTTTAAGTTTGAAACATATGCTAGTGTTGTGACCATGGTCATTGTGGAAGTAGTAATATTTTCCCTTGTCTCTGGTTTGAGGATCAAATGCCAGTTTACAAGGCTATCGCAACAAGTTCTAGTTTTTAATTTGCACTAATACATAATTATGAGTAGTAATAAAAATATTGATATCGATGGAAATGTTGAGGGTATAATTTTATGGAAATATCGATAGAAATGTCGATATCAACATAAATATCGATAAAATTATGAAAATGTAAATATTTAATTTAGAATACAAATTTTTACATATAAAATAATTAATATAATAAAATTACATTAAAAAATTATAATAATTAGAATACAATGATAATAAAATAGTTTATGTATATTAAAAATTATTATAAATAAAAAATATAATATTTATTAGCATCAAAATATAAAAAATTTAATAAATGATACTAAAACACATAAAATTCTGAAATAGTTATGGTTAAAAGAATAGAATGTTCACTTTAATAATTGTTATTTTGCTTAAATAGAAAAAATCTTTTAGTCCTAAAAAAAAAAATTAAAGAAGAACAAGAAAAACAAACATAAAGAAAGCAATTAATTTAAATATGAATCAACAGAAAAGCTATTTTATACTTTCTACACAAAAATAATACTAGTTGGTATGTGGATGAATAGGAGACACGTCTATCGATTAACCTTTGGAATAATGGAGTTACCTGGCACAAAGCACAAGCGAAAAATAAAAAATAAAAAAAACTAATAATAATGAAAAAGAAAAAGCAAAACAACCCAACATCTCTTTCTCTATGCAAACTGCTCAGAAGATTAAAGGCTTATTAGCTTCGCATTAACCCTCTTCGTCTTATGCTTCTACTCTCTATAAAAACAAGAGAAGAGAAAGAAGAAGATGATGGAGATCTGAGCAGAAATCTCTTTTACAGAGAACCCTCTCTCTCTCTCTCTCTCTCTCTCTGTGTGAACTTGTTTTTACACAAGCTTTCACCAGCGGCTTTCTTCACCATCTCTGTAAATGGGTTTCATCGACATCTCTTCCCCCCTTGTCAGTGTCGAGCAACGCCGAAATCGATTATTCTCACCAATATTTTGCTGAAGTCGGCAATATTTTCTTTACTGATTATGAGTAGTACTTGATAAGATATACCTCTAAAAATGAGATTCTGGTGCATGTGGTGGTTTTTGACTAGGTTGTTGATTACTAGTCTTCTCCTTGTTTCGATCATAATTCTTGCTCGATTCTCCTTTCATTGCTTCTTTGGCCTTAACTAACTGTTTTGCATTAATGAATCTTTATGCTTTACTGAGTAAGTTAGGCAAATTCCTTAGGGGGTACTCACCTAGTGACTAGAGAAAACTTTCAATATTAATACATTCCATCATCGCGACAAGTGTTATCTCATCACTGCAGTCATCTACCTATGCCATTTGAATGGTGAATCAGAAAATATAGTCCTTCAACAATTCCCAATCCTTCTATTTGACTACTAAGAGATAGGTAACATATTTCTTTAGTACTTTTTTTTCTAACAAAATGACTAATAAATAGTTGGTTTAGTTGAAAAAATAAACTAATAGATCTTAGACTTAACTTTCTGAATCATTTGATTGTTATTTCAAACAATGTGAAGGAAAACACTCAGCACATGGCCAAGTGATTTTAGTTCATACAGATCCATTAACTAATGGAATGACTCCACTTCACATGTTCATCAGATCACCAACACCATTATAAATGGTAACTAATGGAAATTTAAAGTTGGATGACAACGGTGCACATAGAATCTCCATAGTGAATGACAATTCTACTTCGTCAACTTTTGATTCAGCTAATATGGGAGTAGCAATGAGTCTGAAGCTTCTCGCCTGCTCTTTTAGTTGTCTCAAGTCCTCCTCCATCTTGTTCCTTTGATCAACTTCAATGGAAGAACCAACTACAAATTCTCTAGATGTATCAGATCGACCATGATGATTTGCCTCCAATTGGTGGTGTAGGTTAAATCGTGCCAACCTTCGTTATGTTTTGGTTGACTATATAATAGATAGTAAGAGGGATCAACAGTTTCTCCCTTACTATTTATATCTTTGCTACTTGCTCATTTTGAATAAGAGGTGGTTCTTCTCGATTTGGATGGATTTGCTTAAGCAAAATCCTAATATGCTGCTTGAGGTCTCCAACTTGGTTCTCTAGCATTGCTAACCAAACAGCTTAACCATATTTTAGTGTTTTCTTCTTTCTTGTCGAGGTCTAGTCGAGGTCTCTAAGATTCTAACATGCTATTGTGAACTCATCATAGAACTGTGTCTAATTGGATTGGCTTGGTCCTCCTTCTAGCATGAAATGTTGATAAGAAAAATTTGTTCTCCAATATCTCCTTTAATTTGATTGTCTCACCGACCACTAGTTTGTCGAATCACCTACTCATCCATCTGATCTATCATCATTCCATTTGATTCTCATCACTACCATATTATTAAACTTGAAATCATAAACAAAGTTAAACCATTGGTATACCAATGTGGTACTGACAAAATGCACTTCGACATTTAAGTCAAAAATCGACTATGGTGTTTAGTAGAAGAGATAGTAGAGAGAATTTTGAGATTATACTATTATTGAAGAAAATGGGAGTTATTTATAAGAGCGTCTGGATCGTGCCATTTGAATTTGAACTCATTAAATTATAGTTCAAAGCATAAGAAAATCATGGGATATTATTTGTTATCCTTGGACACCTTGTTAATGGAATAGAGATAATTATCCAAATATAGATCGTGTCTGTCATCATTCAAATTTCAAGTGTACGAAGACTTCGCTCTATGACACACATAATATTAATAGTAAAAATTATATCCAGTTGTTGTGAGACTAGTTTTTGGTCAAGTAGATGAGACAACCATTGTTTAGTAGCGAGACTAATAATTGGTCGAGTAAATTGACATCTCTGTCATATTTGATGATTTTAAAGATAAATGGTTATGATTGTGCCATATGTCTTGAGTTTATTTTTCCCACAACACACACACACACACACACACACACGGGCATGCACACACACACAAACACACACACGCACTCGCACATGCACACGTACATGCACACCCACACACCCACACATGCACACACACACGCACACGCACGCACACACACACATGCACACATGCACGCAGGCATGTGCACACACACACGCATGCGCATGCACACAAGCGCTCGTGCACACACACACACACACAAATATACATATTTATTTTATCATGTTTCATCACACACATACATACACACACACATGCACGTGCACATACACATGCACATGCATACACACACGCACTCACGCGTGCACGCACACACACATGCACACAAAAATATACATATTTATTTCATCATGTTTCGTCACACATACACACAAATATACATATTTATTTTATCATGTTTCATTTTTGTAGTTAAACTTATTTGTTGTAATATTTAGTTTGATTTAAAACATAGCCAACAAATACTAATTAATTAAAGTCTTAAATTTTAAATTTAATTAATTAAAATTGTTAATATTATTTTTAGTTCCATTTGATATTATAATAGTAGTATATTTAATAATTAATCCATTGTTCTTTTCTTTTTCTTTTTTATTTTATTTTTTTCTTTGTTAATTATCTTTATCCAATTTTAATTGCATGAATTAAATTATTTTCTAAGAAAATCAGAATTTTACATTCTTTTATCTTGAGAATTATATTCGTCTTTATATATATTTTTAGGGAATTTATTGTTAAATTATATTCATAAATTTTAGATTATAAAATTACTATATATATCTAAGAAATACTTCCCAAAAAAAAATCAACATGAAATTTCATAGATAATTAAAAATTTGTTAGTTGATTTTGTTGATATCCAACTTTGATAAAAAGAATATGATAGATCTATTAGACCCAAATTTATATTTTTACTCAAATAAATTATTTATATATAAAAAATGTGCAAAGGGTAGTCCCAAACTACATATTGTGGTTTTTGGTTAAGAATGATTTGCTCAACACAAATCTTATATTGTTAGTTTAATTTAGTTTATTTTATCAAAAGGTGACCTATTTAAGTATTTTTAACCTACAATTATGAATAATATAAATTAAATCATTGAATACTATTTTCCTATAATACCAATCAAGCCCACTTATTCACATGTTAGCCCACACTTTGAACCTACACATTTGTATTTTATCCATCTCTTTTGGCCCATTTGTTGAAACCCAAAACCTTAGCACATTTGTTCAATCCATTATTTCCATATAAAAATGATATTTTATATATACTTTCAGCCTCATATTTATATATATATATATATTTTATTCTAACATGTTTTTATATACGCATAAATAGATTAATCAGCTTTGTGTAAATATATATATATATATGTACAGTTCCAAAAATATCTTTTATAAAGGAATATTGTTCGGTTTATTTAGAAAATATATATATATTTTAAAGGGAAGTTGGGTTGAACAAGCAAGTTATCATTTCATGCTTTCTCTTTTAGCAGGACAACTTACTCTCTCTTTCATCTTCCCAAGATCAACTGTACCATTTGTCTTATCTAGATCAAAAATCCAATAATTATGCAGGTGAGCCAACAAGCAAATTTTAAACTATCCGATATCTTTTTGAAATTTTTATTTTTTAAAAGGGTCGAAATAAAATTTAGGTTCGAAATGAAAATAAATAAAACTTCCATAATATCTATTGAAATTTTCAAAATTTCACTAAAATTTTCATAGAAATTTCCATAAAATATCTACATCAAATCTTTAACAATTTGATTAAAAAAACTATAATTTCCATATCTATTGAAATTTTTAAAATTTCACCAATATTTTCATAAAATATCTATATTAAATTTTTAACAATTTGGTTAAAAAATCTATAACTTCCATATCTATTCAAAATTTTGAAATTTCACCAAAATGTCCATGGAAATTTCCATAAAATATCTACATCAAATCCTTAACAATTTGGTTAAAAAATCTATAATTTTCATGAAAATTTTTGAAATTTCTATAAAATTTCCACTGAAATTTTGAAAATATCCATGGAATTTTTTAATTTTTTTAAAAAAATTCATAAATATTATTGATATTTAGTAAAACTTTTATCAAATTAACTTCATTGATATTTTTGTTTTTTTACCCTTTAATTGCTTTTTAGACATTTAGTGATATAAGCAAAATAAGTGATTATGATGATGATGGACAAGGCAACCAAATGTACCAATGGATTAGAGATGTTTATTTAGATGATCATAAAATGAATCTTGATCCAAAGATTGCTCAACAAGCTAAAAAAGAGGGAATAAATGTTCAAAAAATGATTGCTAAATAAGTAAATTCTAGTAATGGTGATTCATTTCAAAGGTTTATGAGAGAGCCAACTAGAACTACTAGTGCTTCAGTTCCACCAGGTGGTACACATTCACAATTTGAGACTCTTAGTAATCACTCTAGCTTTAGTGGTAATGAAGATAACTTTAATAAAGTATCTGAATTAGAAGTTAGAAAAGGTGGTGGCCAAAGAGTATCACCAAGTTGAGAAGTTGGATTAAGCCCATTTACTAGTGAACAATATTATACACATGCAACACAAGATGAAGATTATGGGAGTAGAGATGCAGGTCAAAGATTCGATACTGTTGAAAAAAATTATATATGTAAAGAGAAATCTGATGAGAATCCGCTCGCTCCCGCACAACCAACAATCCACTAGGGTACTGACCTGATACGGATGAAGATCAGGTCAATCACTAGGACTCAAACTAAAAGGTTTAAGGACAACCTTGCTGCCTTTATCCAGGGAGTAATTCATTCTCAAGAGGGCTTGTCCATACCAGAAGATCCAAGATCTGTTTTGAGCATACAAGTGGTGGAAGCCGATACGGGCATGGATAGCGGTTTTGGTGCATCTATGGAGTCCGGACAACATGAAATGGTTCCAATGATTCATAGATTCAATACATGTGTCTGAGAGGTCATGGAATTAAGTTAAGCCAGCTTCAAAGGCAACCAAAAAGGGGTTGTACGCATGGAATGAAAACTTGGCTGGTTTTGCTATTTTTTCTTGCTGGTTTACTATATTTTGCTAAGTTGGCTTTTTCTCTTTGATCCAAGCAATGGCAACGTGTGGGACTTCATGATAATCCTATTTGGCATCCTAAAAGGCATATGGAATATGGTTTGGAGCTTAAATTGGTCAAAGACAGCTTAGTCCAAAAGATAGTATTTTAGTTTCCTAATTTGATTTTTTACTTTTTGTTTTAGGAAATTAGTCTTTTATTTTGTTTTTATTTATTCATTTTCTGGACAAATAAATTTAGGAAAGTTATTATTTTATTATTTCCATTGTAAATTAATTAATTTCTAATTCAAAATAAAAGAATTAATTAATCAAAATAAGATTGGGAAAGGAGAGAGAAAATTGGGCCACATTAGGAAACAACAAGGCATGGCCAGTTTTTACTTTAGTTTTTAGGGTTTTATTTTGTTTTTTCTTAGCCTATATAAGGGCTTATTTTTTAGGAAGAACACACCATTAATAATGTTCAGAATTTATTTTGTGAGATTGAATTTTTTTTTTGTTCTCTTTGAACACCTAAAACACCATTAGTGAGTGAGTGTTTTGGTTTGACTTATCAATAGGATATCCATCACCCATTGTGGCGTCTACATTATACCAAGGTTTCTAATTACAGGTTGGTTAGGGGTCGAGGTCAATCCATTAGAACTTAAGCTTAATTATGATCCGGGCTAATATAATATGAGTTTAGGAGTAAGTCGTCCAAGGTTCATATTAATATCTATCATGGAGATGTCACAATAAGAAGAAGATTCGATTTCTATGAATTTTGGATCTATGAGGTTTGGAAGTCATTTTTATAACCCTTATTCAATGGATATTTATGAAATATCATCAAGTAGCAATTCATGGGTACCATCTCAAACTCAACCATCAGAGAGTAGTAGTTATGCACATAGTCAACCAATAATGCAAGATTCATATGGTCGGCATATTAATAATTATATGCAAAATTATCAGGGAGATACATTTTTTCATAACTACTTCTCACATTTGACATCTCAAAATCAAAATAAGGAAGAAACCGATGATTTTCAACCACCCAAAAATTTTATGTGGTATTAATATGGCATTTATGAACTATAATGAAATTATAATAATCGTTTTATATATTTTAGTTAATAAATAATTTTACCATATATGTATTTTTTGATATATTTTTATTAATAATAATTCATCTATGGTCATTAATACTTATTATAAATCAATTCACTAAGAAGAATATAACATCCATTCAATATTTTAACAAGTTTTATAATCAATTTGATAATCAATGGATTAAATAAGCTAATTTTAAAGTTTCAACAAAAATTTCCACTTTTTAAAACAAATTTTTATCATTTTTTATAATTTTTTATCGATATTCTATATTTTCCGATATTTTCATGGAAATTTTCGTATTTTAAACTCTTGATATTTACATCGATACCGATTTTTTGAACATTGCCAACAAGCATCTCTTATTAATCCATATGTTATCCAACCTTGTTTTAAACTTTTCCTCCTTTTTGTACATCGTCATTGCTAAATCTTGCCATTGGTTAGTAGATAATAAAGTCATTGATAGATTAAAAAGGGATGTTCAAAGATGGTTTGGGACCTCTACAAATAGGAAGCTTCCTCTTTTAGAAAGGACCCTTCTTCCTTCTTTGAAAAAAAAAAAAAAAAAAAAAGAGAGACATTTTTTTGCTTCCTTCTTTACAAGAGATCTCTTGTTCTAGGTGCCAACACTTAAAAACCAAACATTATTCTTTTTCTTCTTCCTTCTTGACAAAAGGATCTTTTTCTTCCTCCTCTCAACCACATCATGCAGAACCTCTAGATCATTCTTCCAATCTCCTTGAGAGACTATACAAGGCACCACAGCTCAAGCTCTAAGAGCCTCTGGATCACCTTCCTTAGCTATAGGATTCATGCCTTCAAATTATCATGATGCCTCTAGGAAATTTAATTTATTTATGTTCAAACTCATAGTTTATTACTTCGTTAGTTTAGCTAACTCATAAAAATTATTTATAAATATATCACAAATTTGCTCTCCTTCCTTTTTTAAACATTTGTCTTCATTTTGATTTATATTTGAAAGAAAGAAGTACTAACGTGTGCATATATATTGATGTATGGGTATTTTATTCATGTCATGTTATATTCATATTCTATATGTATAAAAAAACATGGAGTATGAATATTTGATTGTTAAGTATTTTTGTATTTGTTGTTATACATAACTACCCATTTATGTTATGCTGGTTTGGTTTAAGTATATTTTGGCATGGCTCTATTAATAGCCAAATATTACTTTTGTATGTTTGTCTGGGTTGAATATGGATCATATGTATTGTTTTACTTGGCTACAGATATTTCTCCTTATACAATGCTATATCTACATGTTATGTACATAGATGACTCTTTAGTTTCAGTATCTCTATTTCAGCCATAAGTATGTAAATAAATATATGTTATTTTTGTTCATCTGAACGACACTACTTTATTCATCCAGATGTAGTATTTTCACTGGTTAAGACATTGTTTTATCATCTAGATTACACAATTTTTAACCCTTCTAGATTATACATTTTTCTACCTCTTGGATTACACATTTTTTCTCATTTCTCTATATCATTTTCTCTACTAGGTTTGCTTCATTTATGGAATTATGTTATGAGTGTTTATCTATCTAATTTCTTATTTACAACTATGGCATTTCTTCTTTCTATATGTAAAAGGGTGTTAATCAAGCGTTGTTAAATATACGTGAGCTCCTTATTCTTTTAGGTGGTATTTTCTTATAGCTTTTGAATAGGTGCTTCTTCAAAGTCAGCATCAAATTGGAGGACACTTGACTCCACCACTCCAAGAATCCAGGGAACCAATTCGGGCGGGAACATCCATATAAACTCAATCTAGAACCGCATGTGAAGCTTGAATCACACATTTTGAACCCAGCAGCTTTTTATGTATTTTATGAATAGTTATTTTCATATTTGATTATTGATGTTTTAGGTTATTCCCTAAAAGTCAATTAAAAGTGAAAGCTTTAAAATTGAGAGAAAAAAATATGTATAATTATTAGTCTGTTACCAAGTGAGACCCTATTCGATTCCATTCTTTGACACCAATTTCAGAGGCACACACACAGAGCTACGTAATACTTGATAATGTAATTTTTTTTTTTTTTAAAAAAAGGTGAAATCTCTATTATATATTGAATTCACACATATCGATGATTACAGCTTGCAACACTGCTTAGTGGCAGTAAACAATCTCCTTCATATGGTGAGGGTATCTGAACTTGGTTGCTAAATGGTTAGGAGTTCTCCTTCATAGCCATTCCAAAATCTGAAATTTTTGGATTCATTTCATTGTCGAGTAAAATATTACTGTTTTTGAGATCTCGATGCATAATCCTTAATCTCGAATCTTGATGAAAATATAGAAGCCCCCTTGCAATTCCATAGATTAGATGGTAGCTTTTGGACCAGTCTAACAATTTACTTTATGTTTGATTTGCAAAGAATCTCACTCAAATTAATCAAAGGTCTAATCTGAATTCTCATATTTAAAGCAACATTAGTTCCATGCTTCATAGAAAATTTCAACAATCTCAATGCCTATATGACATGTCAAATCCAATTTCTTAATTAGGGAGCTATGCTTTTAATATCATGACATAATATAACATTGGTTTATTATGTAAAGACAAAAATCAACAACAAATTGGCACTTACTTCTCCAATAAGGCTTTGACTATGGTATTGATGATAAAACAATAAGTTTTTGTTTCCGCTTATGATCTCCAACAACAAAATTCCAAAGCCAAAGACATCAAATTTCATCGAGAATAGACCACTTATGTCACAGTCAAGTGCCATGTAACCACTGCATGACATCATTTGACACCTGACATAATTTAGATCAAATGTTGAAAAGAAAATTTTAAGTACGTACTATGTTCCAACCACTCTCTTTGCTTTGATCTCCACCAAAGGTTCTAGCCAGTTCAAAGTCTGAAATTTTTGGATTCATTTCATTATCAAGTAAAGGGTTACTTGATTTGAGATCTCTCTGTATAATACTTAATCTTGAATCTTGATAGAGATATAGAAGCCTCCTTGCAATCCCATAGATAATGTGATAGCGCTTGGACAAGTCTAACAGTTTAGTTTTTGTTTGATCTGTAAAGAACCTCACTCAAATAAATCCATTGTTTAATTTGAGTTCTCATATATAAAACAATTTTGAGAAGTTCCACACTTTGAAGGGTATTATTCTAATTAAACTTGTGAGGCTTGCGAAGAAAATAAACCAAAAATGAAGAAGGCTAGGCTTTTGTTGGGCATGGATTCATAAATCAGCATTTTTTTTCTTCCTTTTGAAAGCAATAACCAAGAAGCTTTACTAGATTTCGATGTTGAAGTTTCATAACTCGAATAATTCATTTTTGAATTCATTCTGTCCTTGTCATGAACTCCGGGCAAGCTTTTTCACATCAATTTCTTGGCCATCTTCTAGTGTACCCTGAAAATACACTTCTAGAAGGATATATTATGATGCATAATAACTAAGATTACTGTTACTTTCAGTAGTTCTCTCATCTTGTTGTAGCATAACCTTGTAAGCAGGTCCAAAATTGCCTTTCCCAATCTTATTGTTGCTTGAAATATTGCTAGTGGCCTCACTAATCTTATCTAGGTCAAAGAATAGCAACTCCAGGTTTTCTGTTTGGCCTTCATTGTTCTGGTTCTTTATTCTTGAACAGGTCCCTACATTGTCTAATTAAGAATGAAGAAATAAAATAAAAATGTGGTTTGAGAGTGATAAATGAAAAGGGAACAGAAATATGTCTGGATTGGATATTAACATGGAAGCTAAATATTATTTCCAATTTCATAATCATGGAAGCGATGAATCTAAGCTTTTCTTATCAACAAAGATCAGTTCATGTACAATTAGGAATGATATGAAATTGAACTACATGCCAACAAAAAAATGTCTATGCAAATTTTGATGTCTATGCAAATTTAACCAAATATTATACTTTTCTCAAATTTCCTAATTCTGGATGCCCAATAAATAGCAAGCCAAGTTTAGCAGTTAAAACAGTTAAACTATTCGTTTTAACTATTCCTACTAGATATATATATATATATATATATATATGTATATATTTTTAATAAGACCTCACTCATTGTTCATTATGTTTTTTTTAAAAGTAACCCAAAACAACATGGAGCAGGATATGTGCATACAAGATATTGTTGCAAAAGAAGTAACTTTATGAAGTTGAAGGATGTCACACAACAAAGTTGAATGTGTTGCAGTTACTAGCAACTCAAATAAACAGTACAAGCAGGTTGTGGAAATCTATAATTTAACATGGTATACAAGTGTTTCGAAAAGGTGTTCATGCTTACCTTCTAAGCATTTCTTTGCCCTGAAGTTGCGGATATAATGAGCAAGCAAGAGCATCCCACAGATCAAAAAAATAACAGCCAAAACCTCCAGAGCTATCTTAACCTTACCCTCACCATTTGCACCTTCACATTTAATATCGGCACAGCATACAACTGTATCAACACATCATCACAGCTTAAAGATAACATAAAGAAGCTATAATGAGTATTTTTTTTTTTTTTTTTTAATTCTAACGAAAACAATCATTATGCAAAAGACATGGAAAATAAGCAGGTAAGAAAATGATTGTGCACCTAATTCTAAAGCATGCATTCGAACACAGAGATCTTGCCCACCATCTTGAAACTCTCTAATATCATTCAAGTCTCCAAACCACTTGAAACAGCCACTACCTCCTCCCACTGATATTAGCATTCATATAAGCAGTACAAGAACAATTACCTAAGCATCTTGCTTTGCATTCCTTGAGATTCCAACTTTCATTCACCCAAGAATGTGTAGTATCTGGCAATTTCAAGCCTTGAAATTTGACAAACCCAACTGAATCTTTGTGCAGGCAGTTTAATGATTTATTTCGTGCAAATCCTTCAGACCAATCCATGAAGTTTCCTTTTGGTTTAAAACCCTTTAAACATTTGCAAACAGGGGATTCTCCAATGATACAATTTCCCTAGGCACCACAGAGACCATGTCTATCACAGTTATCTCTCGGCTCTAACATAAATACTTCCCAGCTTTGAGTCCCTGAATTACAACCATAGCGGTTCCTAGTATAACCATTGGTTTGGTCCACAACTACCCTTGATTTTGCAAATTCATTTTTGAGGTAAAAATTATAGTAAACTTCATCTTTGTTTGAAACAAATTCGAAGTTGAATAAAGGGTTGGGTTTCAACTCTGGTGCACCACTATATCCAAGACCATTCCATGGGCCAGTCCGATAGTACTTCTCTGAGCCTTTTCACACGTTAGATTGAAGATAGTTATAAAGTGTTATCTGCCAGGTATAGTCTCCTGGAGAAGGCTCATCAGGGCTCTTCCATGATATTAGACGCCAATCAAGACTAGTTTTCAAATCCGATCCCAGCATCATACCTGGCAATAACGTGTCACAGGGATAATCAAATCTCTGCCACAAATGGTTCTCTGAGTTGTCATATTTCTCATTTCGTAGTTCTAGATCTCTAGTGTCCAAAGGCTTTAATATTGGAGCTTGGACAGATTTAGTTGGGCCTGCTGACCAAAAAACACTACTCTTATTGTCTGAGATGGATAAGATGGCCTGTTCTGTTAATCATCAAAGTCCCAGGAGAATCACTGATTGGGTTTTGTCGGTTTGCCACCCAAACAACAGTCATAACGAGAATATCCTTGTACCACATTCCCACCTACCGGTATGTGGGATTACCTGGACTGACGAAACCCGGTTCAAATCTTCCATATTTGGAAACTAAGGTGCTGTTCTCACTGATGGACTCGTTACAGAAACAGTGTCAACCGCCATGGACATGCCAGACAAGAAAGTGACTAGAATAGTACAAAAGAATCCTCATGTCTTCCTATGTTGATCAAAGCTCTCTGCTTGATTAGAAGTTAATCAAATATATACAGGAATAGACCTGTCACATGGACCAGATTCTTTCTATATGTTTGCCGAGATTTCGTCCCAGTTACAATCTCATTAGCTGCGCCTTTGTATACTGCTGAAAATTCTACATTTTAATAATTAGTCAGAAATTTCTTACAAGGCAGCAATAGTATATTAATGTAGCGGTCCCATAGTTCTAGTTACTCAGAAATTCTACATTTGAATATAATACTATATTATGTAGTTGTTCCGTTAATAGTGAGAGTGGTTAGTGATAATTTCCTTAAACAGTACTTTTAAGACTAGCAAAGAAACAGAAAGGTTGCAAACCAGTAAATGCTGCAGTTCTTGCCATTCAAGAGCTTTTCTTGTCAAAGAAAGAAAAATAAAATGGTAGGTAGGCTCACAGAAATCTTTTCCAGTCTTCAAGGTGGCTGAATTTTTTTACAGATACAATGAAAGAAAATTGGACTCCCATGTTCCGCGTTGTGGCAAAGAGTTTTGGAATGAGTCAAGTACTTGCGGAAAGAAAATACTTGTGGAAAAATAACTGTTATATATTATTGATATTGTTGAAGCTTTAAAATATTTGTAGGACTGGTCTATTATGATTTGGTACAACCAACCATTCAAATTTTTTGTTAAACAAAATTTCATGGGGATTATATCCCTTATTTGTCTGTTTTAGCATAATAAGCATCATAATGGTACAAAACCGGCGCATCTTTTACCTAGAGATGTAAATAAATAAAGAGACAAAAAAAAAAAAAAAAAAAGGGTTAAGGATGAGTGCGCAAAGATACGTATCTACTATACCTCTTAGTAGGCATATGCAATATAAGTAAATTATAATGCGTTCCTTTATTATCATAAAACAGAACTTCTTCCATTTAACATTTAGTTTTTTTGGTTTTGTTTTTCCTTTAGTTCTTTTACCATGATTTGCTTTAATACATTTTAATCAAAGGGATAAAGAAAATAATAATAAAATGTAGAGATGATGAGATGGAAGATGATGTTGAATGTTAAATTTGTTTTCAAAATTTATTACTTTAACTTTATCAAAGTCATAAGGATTAAGAAAGGCAAAATTGTTCAAAGAAAGAGTCACATCATACGTCAATGACAGAAACCCTTTAATTGTTTCTTTTTAATAATCGATAGTGGACTTCTGATATACAAAGAGAGAGTATTTTCCAGCTCATCCATCTTCTGGATGAGATGGAGATTCTTTGTACAAGCATACAAATAAATGTCTGTGTAGGTTAAAACAGACTAGTATTAACCATTAATTTTTTTATGTGACATGGTACTAATTACAAACATGGTAAAAGTTAAAACATTATTGGCCGTGTGTACCAAATCAGCCCTTGCACCATCTGTATTGAAAATTTTCTAGAAATATGAACCCAATCACTAAAATTGACTATAGTAGACTTGTAAATTGTAATTACATCCTAGATTCATAAAGAGATTGAACAAATTGGTTAACTGGCACACTAAAAAAATCATGACCATTAAATTTTTTCGGTTTGGATCACACAATTTAGATTGCTAAAATACAAAAACAGGACATGCATTGATGACGAAAAGTAACTCTACTAGACCTGTAGACACAAACCTCTATCGAGGCTCTAACAGAGTTATAGTAATTTCATTGGTTGCAGAAGATTCAAGCTTGTTCAATGAAGAATCCGCTACAGCAATGTCTCTACCTAATAAAAAAGCAGGTTATTTAGGTTGAGGCAAGACATTTTCACTACCCAACATAACAACAACATAAGACATGCTTGATGTCACGGTCCTACATTTTGTGCAGCAGAAATAGATCATGCGGTGCCAAAACTCTCTAGTCTAGGCCAGCCTTCTCACTATCCAAGTTCATATATCGACCCATCTAATACCAATCGTACAACTCTGAAGTTCACTGACGAGAACTACTCTCGCGAGTCTCGCACGTAGACGACTATGATTGCTTCCTGGCATCAAGGCTATTAGCCTAGACGCTCACCCCATCTATAGGTCTTCATAGTCATCAAGGCTCACGCAGTCTAACAAGCTAGCTTGATGGCCTCACGCCCAGATCTATCCAGCAGCCCAGCTCTCCATTCGGGCCTTGGTCCATGCACATCCTGAATAGCACATGACCCTGAGGCATGCACGCTTATATCCTACCAACATGCCACGCAAGGTAGCAACATAACATCGGAAGCCCACATATGAGTGCCATCCGATGGCATGGTGTCGCCCTGTCCGTGCCTACTTAGCTTCCAACCCTCTTGAGCGAGGTAGAACCCAAGCCCCCGCTCAATGGCACATTTGCCATAACCTTGTAACAAAGGCCTACGTGTGTCTTTAGCATAGCTGATAGGAAACGACATAGGGAATGCTACACTCAGCCTCTAGCATAGGGGTGACGTGCAATACCAGCTCGTAGCGCCTACCGGTACTGTCCTCGAGACTCCCTCTCCCTCAGAAACATAAGACCACCTCTGTGGCATGTTATGCCCACACTATGGCTTGTCGTCGCCCATGAGAGGTGCTCTTAGCCCAAGCTCAAAGCCAGAGCCGAGGCTGTGAAGAGCCAAACATGGACCACCACCCCTAAAGAGCTTATTTAGCTATTTCCATTTTGGCAGTTGTAGATATCACTTTATGTGAGGAATCATAATGGGATTTTCTTTATCAAACCTTCATATCTTCGCCCACCATTCGACATGAAACATTCTAGTAACATTCTTAAGAGATTCCCATGGTCCGAGATTGAAGATGCCACTAGGCCATTCCAAAGGTGCGGACCGTCACATCCTCCCCCACTTCATTATGTTGATATCCTCATCAACATGCCTGTTTGCTATTCTCAAAACTCCCGCACTCCATGTAACTCTTCGCCCACATAAGCTCTTTTAGCTCAAACTTAAGATCCTGCATACTTCGTCCCTCTACCTCTGTAGAATCACCTTTGTGACGACCTTCGCGTGCCCACTCTTGGACTTGGCCAAGGACTTTCTTGCATGCATTTACCCAAACATAAGCTTTCCTTAAAATAGTCACCTCTATGTGCATATATTAGTGCTTCGCCTAGCACTTTCAGCTCCGCAAGCAGATATTGTCCGTCTTGGACAAATTCTGCCTCTCATATACATCGATGGCACCCTAGCCAAACTTGTGTCCTTCTTGGACAAATGCTTTCTTCACTTGTTGGCATCACTCTAGCTAACTTCATGTCCCTTTTGGACGATGTTATCTTCAGTCGTTGGTACCCAAGCCAACGTTTATTGTCCCTTTTCGACGGATAGATTCCTAAGCTCTGATGTAAGGCACCCTTTGCCTTCAAGGTCCTTACATGGACCGAACTCTATTAAATAATCCGATGGTGATCTTAACCCTCTCATCAAGCACACCATCTCTTCTTAAGTGTTGCCCATGTGTCAACTACCCCAACAATACCTAAACTCAAGAGTTCCTCGTATGGTAGTTCTTCTCTCTCTTGAACTCCACTTCATGCTTCATCGGCACCCTTTTGCCATGACGAACTAAGTTGCCTTCTCAACTCTTGTTCCCACGTTCAATTTTTCCATCCCCATAATGGTTTTTGGCTAGCAAGTCTCCAGCTAGATCATCTTCTTCAAACCCCAAATTGATGCACAACTTCCCTTAAGTGTGCACCTATCTTCACGACTCCAAAGCGTATCCTTCGTGCAAGTGGCATCCTCTACGCAATGAGTTGCCACATCTTAAATGGAAGTCTCCTCTTCTAAGACCCCCTCATTTCAGTTTTTGACACCTAGTGTCAACCTGAACTAAGTCCTTACCTTAGTTCTTTGCCTCAATCTCGCTCACCTTTGCATCTTGACTCCTCCTTTTGAGCCAACTTTGCCCTCTGCCAAATTTGCAATGTTCCACGTGACCTACGTTCCTCTTTGAACCAAATTTTGCCCTCCGACAATACACCACGCTCGAATTTGACCTTTTTGGTAGTATAAGGACATCTTGTTGGTCTTCGCTAAGACTTTCCTTCACCATCCTTTCACATACATCTTTTGGCACCTTGGTCTGTGAGGTTTTTGGTTTCCATGGACTCATAACTGTCTGGCCTTTATCCATCCACAAATGGCTTTCAAACTCTACAAGGCTACTCAATCGTTAGCCTATTTCGGCTCCATCCAACTCTAGCCAAAAAAAAAAATTTAAGAATAAGGTATTGTCCCGCATGAACTTCTTTAACTAGACTTCTACTTCAATGTACATTGCTCAACTCGGCTAGAGCTTCCAAAATCGCCACTTCTTTGTGTCCAAGGTATGGGGTGTCAACATGATGAACACTCCCTACTTATGCCGTTGACGCCCACCTTAAGTGCTCATCTGAATTCCACCCAAGCATGCATTTACCCTCTCACTGAACTGGCTCACTTGTGGTTTCCTTGCGAACTTGCACCAGAGTTTTATGCCCTCATGGCATGGACCACCATGCCCTCCTGGCTATCGCTTCTATTGAAGCTCTCTACCTCCATAACCAATACTTTGTGTCCATTTGCACCAATATCTCTGAGGCTACCCAAGCTCTATGGTCTAGTTTTGGTTCCTCCCGAAGCCCATGCCTTCGCAGCATTTCAAAATTTATGGACCTTGTCGACATCATCACTCATCTTGGCTATACCGTGGCCCTTCCGTATCTGCTATGTTGCCCACATTGGTGCCTCCACGGAAACCCATAACATTGGCCTCGCCGGCCTGATCTTTAAGTTCTCGCTCACCATCATGCCTTTATGGCATGCACGATTCTTGGCCCCATTGGCTTAGTTCATAATTTTGTCCTTAATTGTGCCTTCGCGGCACCCATAGTTTGACCCTATTGGCCTAATCTCCAATTCTCGCCTGCACCTATGCCTTAATGGCACCTACTTTGGTCCCTTCATGGCCGAATTCTTGGGTTATGCTTTATATCAGACTACTAATTTGGCCCTATCACTTAGCTCACATGGCCATGTAATGAATGCCGCTCAGCTTCCTTACCACCCTTGTGGCTTTGTCATTGGCCCTTATGGCCCCATATTCAATGATAATCAATGGGAGTTTGACTTAGAACATACCCCCGCACCCACTCTTCTTGACTTCTCATTCGCTTCGACAAGGTTGTCCTTCTCCTTGGACAAATGTGGCCTCTACCACCCAACCACATTGGCTTGTTCTTTCGTCCCCACTCTTTGTGGCTGTCAAGACTCTTGATCAAAATGGATCTATTTTTGGTATTTTCTGCATATTTTTAAGATCAATACCTCAAAAGAAACACATGGGTAACAAGCCCTCGACTACCCAAGAGAACTACACTACCTCCAAAAGAAGTACATTAACCACCCATGGTCTTCAAGAAGGAATGCGCCTCTTACGACTTATACTCTCTCAATGAAGCCCTGCACTACCCACGGCTTGTACTCCCATAAGAGTATTGTGGCTAGCAATCTCTTGCGGCTCCTCATTAAACAATGCACGAATTCCTTTCTGAGCACCAATCCTTTATTCCAAATGCTTGTCCCATTCAAAAACTTTGCACTTGCCTCGCTGCTCAAGTATTTCGATTAAGGTTTATTTGTATTGCACACTGATACTCATTTGGTGAACATCCCCACATCATATTCAAGTTGGGCATGTTGCCACAACTATCTATACACCATGCAAGAATGCCCCCTTTACAATAGCATCGGGGTTCTATGGATCCAAGCATCACCAACTAATACCGTCCGTTCCTCGGTTTGCCTATTGTAGGACAAACCAAGCTCTGATACCAACTGTCACAGTCCTACATTTTATGCAATAAAAATAGACCATGCGATGCTAAGACTCTCTAGTCGAGGCCATCCTTCTCACTATTCGAGTTCATATATCGACCCATCTAATACCAATTGTACACCCCTTACTCTGGCGAGTCTCGCACGTAGGCGACTATGATTGCTTCCCGGCATCAAGGCTATTAGCCTAGACGCTTGCCCCATCTATAGGTCCTCATATTCATCAAGGCTCACGCCGCCCAACAAGCTAGCTCGATGACCTCATGCCCACTCAGTAGCCTACAGCTCAACCTTATGCCAAGATCTATCTAGCAACCCAGCTCTCCATTTGACCTTGGTCCATGCACATCCCAAATAGCACATGACCCTGAGGCATGCACGCTAGCATCCTACCAACATGCCACCCAAGGTAGCAACATAAGATCGGAAGCCTACATATGAGTGCCACCTGATGGCACGGTGTCACCCCATCCATGCCTACTTAGCTTCCAACCCTCTTGAGCGAGGCAAAACATGAGCTCCCGCTCAATGGCACATTTGCCACAACCTTGTAACAAAGGCCTACGTGTGTCTTTAGCATAGTCGATAGGAAACGACATAGCGAATGCTACACTCAGCCTCTGGCACAGGGGTGACACACAATACCAGCTTGTAACGCCTACCAATACTGTCCTCAGGACTTCCTATCCCTCGGAGATATAAGACTACCTCTGTGGCATGTTATGCCCACCCTATGGCTTGCCATTGCCCATGGGAGGCTAACTTAGCCCAAGCTCAAAGCTGGAGCTGGGGCCGTGGAGAGCCAAACACGGACCACCTCCCCTAAAGAGCTTATTTAGCCATTTCCATTATGGCAGTTATAGATATCACTTTGTGCGAGGAATCATAATGGAGTTTTCTTTAGCAAACCTTTATATCTCAGCCTGCCATTCGACATGCACCATTCTAGTGACATTCTTAAAAGATTTCCATGGCCCAGAATCGAAGATCTGGAACTTTAAATATTTACAAAAATGCCACTAGGATGTGGACCATCACACTTAGCATGTCTCCAGGGTGCTCTTACACACACAATAGACCGATATGAATGCAGCAAAGCACCTCAGAAAGATTGCTTGAATCCTTGAAGCATGGATTGATAAGTTCTAAAATTCTGCCTTCTTTCCAAAATCTCCATGCCTATAACATATCAAAACCAATTTCTCAATCAAGGTGCTTTGTTATTATGTTAAAACACTATTGATCTTATGATCTCAAACATATATATGAGAGATCGACTGAGAATGAATTATGTACAATAATAACAACAGAATGTCACTTACATATCCAATAAGGTTGAGAGTGTGGTCTACTTGATAGAAACCTCTATTTTTCTTTCCACTTATGATCTCCAACAATAAAATCCCAAAGCTAAAGACATTAGACTTCACTGAGAAGATCCCATCTATGGCATACTCAGGTGCCATGTAACCACTGTAAAACATCATTGATACATATATCATTTAAATGAAAGGTTGAAACAAAGAACATTTTAAGAAATACTTACTATTTTCCAACCACTCTCTTTGTATTCTCTTCACTTTGATCTCTACTAAAAGTTCTAGCCATACCAAAGTCTAAAATTTTTTGATTCATTTCAGTATCAACTAAAAGTTACTAGCTTTGAGATCTCTATGTATAATCCTTAATCTTGAATCTTGATGAAGATATAGAAAGCCCTTTGCAATTCTACAGATTATATGGAAGCACATGGACAAGTATAATAGTTTACTTTTCTTTTGATCTGAAAAGAACATCATTGAAGGTAATCATATATACAACAATGTTAAGAAGTTCAATGTTTTCTATAGAAATTTCTTTATTTTTCTTATTATATTTAAAGGTGGATTATGTGGAAAAACAAACCAAAAATGAAGGAGTCCAGGCTGTTGTTGGGCATATACTTATAAATCAGCATTTTTTCTTCCCCTTGAATGCAATAGCCAAAAAGTTTTACTAAATTTCGATGTTGAAGATTTGCTATCAGACTAACTTCATTTTTGAATTCGTTCAGTCCTTGTCTTGAACTCCTTGAAAGTCGTTTCACAGCTATTTCTTGCCCGTCTTCTAATGTAACCTGAAATTTATTTGTTGAACAATTATGATATATAGTAATTAGGTTTAGTGTCGTTGGACTAGTTTTTTCAACATGTTGTAGAGTTACCTTGTAAACATATCCAAACCCGCCTTCCCCAAGCTTATTACTTGTTGAAAAGCTGCTAGTGGCCTTAAAAATTGTAACTAAGTCAAAGATCAGGACCTCCAGGTATTATGATTGGCTTTTATTGTTTGGATTCTTTACTATTGGCTGGTCTTTGCATTGTTTAATGAAAAAGAATATAGAAAAAAAAAGGTGTTTTCACATTAAGAAATGGAAAAAGGAAAAAAAATTGATATGCTTGGATTGGATATACTAAGTTGATTTGAAATGGAATCTAGTTTCAAATTTGATAATCATAGGAGCAATGAATCAAAGCTTTTTTAATATCAAAGATCACAAGTCCAAGACAACTACAGTTGACCATCAATTTGTTAACATGTACAAGTTCTACAAAGGTATTCAAAGTACTTTAATTTTACCTTCAAAACCTTTCCTTGCCCTGACTTTGTCAATGTAACGAGCCAACAGGAACATCCCACAGACCACAAGAATGGCAGATAAAACTTCTACAGCTATTTTCACCTTATGCTCGGCAATTGCACCTTCACATTTAGTTTTGGTACAGTATACAAAGGTATTATGACTACATCTTAAAGGAAATAAAAAGAAGCTAGAAAGTGGAAAGTTTTTCAACTCTAATGAAAATAGAGCCATTATGTAAAACTCATTGAAAATAAGGATCCTAATTATTGCTTTAATGTTATTAACAACTAAGCAATGAACAGATAAGATGGTGATCTCTTACCTAGCTCTGAGCCGTGCATTCAAACGTATAGATCTTGTCCACCAACTTGGAACTTTCTAACATCAATCAAGTCCCCAAACCACATGACATAGCCACTACCTTTTCCTTTGATATCAGAATTTGTATAAGCCGTACATGAACAATTACTCAGGCATTTGGCTTTGCATTCCTTGAGATTCAAACTTTCATTTACCTAAGTATATATGGTATCAGGTACTTTTAAGCCATGAAATTTGACAAAGGCTGATGAATGCTTGTCCTGGCAGCTGAATGGTTTATTTCGTACACAGCCTTGAGACCAGGCCATCAAGTCTCCTTTCAACTTGAAACCCTTTAAACATTGGCAAATAGGGGCTTCTCCAATGAGATATTTTCCATAGGCACCACAGAGACCGTACTTGTCACAGTTGTCTCTAGGCACCATTGCAAACACATCCCAACTTTGAGTCACTGAACTCTAAGCATAGCGTTCCCTACTATAACCATTGATCTGGTTCACAACTGCCATTGATTTTTCAGATTCATTTTTGAGGTAGAATATGTAGTAAACTTCATTCTTATTGACATGAATTTGAATCTGAATAAAGGGTGGTTTGGTTTTAACTTTGGTGAACCACTATTTCGAAGGCCATTCCAAGGACCACTCCGATAGTACTTATTGGAGCCTTTCCACATCATAGTCTTTTGATAGTCATGAAGTTTTATCCCTCAAGAAAGGTCTCCTGGAAAAGGGTCATCATAGCTCTTCCATGATACTATACAACACTCAAGACCAGTTTTCAAGTCCCATCCCAACTTCATGCATGATAATAAAGTATCAGTAGGATAATCAAAACTCTACCACAAATACTTCTCTGAGTTCAAATTGTCTTTCTCATCTCTTAGAACTAGATTTCATGTATCCAGAAGCTGTAAAATTGGAGCCTGTATAGATTTAGTTGGGCTTGCAGACCAAACAAAAGTGTTCTTCTGGCCAAGAAGGACAAGATGGCCTGTTTTGTTAATCATCAAAGTCCTAGAAGAGTCATTGATTTGGTCCTGCCAGTTCGCCACCCAGACAACAGTTTTACCTGGGATATCCTTATACCATATTCCCACGTACCGTTTTGTGGAACCACCTAGACTGAGGAAACCCATTTCAAATCTTCCATAGTTGGAAATTAAAGTGCTGCCCTCACTTATGGATTGGGTTGCTGAAATAGTATCAACAGCCATAGATAACTTAGAGAAGAGAGGAAGTAAAACGGTACTGACAAAAAATGTCAAAGAAAGAATCCCCATTTCTTCCTTTCTTGGCCAGAACAGACCCTCTGCTTCCAATTTAGATGCGCATAGGCTTAGCTGGACAATGATTAATGCAACAACGAGACAATTTATGTTACATTGATTGTTGATTGGTTGGCTGACCAAGAAGTTGTCACTCACCACTATATTCTACTTGACACGACTACTCATTTGGGAAACCATGGAGCAAAGCGTGGAAACCCGCTACTCAATTGACACGGCAGTGTTAGAAAAAGAAAAACAAAAGAAACAAAGTTAGTTAAAATTCTTATTAGGGTCGCAACTGAAATTTTTCTGCAAATGCACGAACAGAAACTATGACTACCGAGAGATGGCAAAAGTAGACTTTTTTGACGAGTCAAATACTCATGTGGAGAAAAAGACAAACCTTTGAATATTATTGGAGCCTTGAAATATGATGATGGTATATGAAATTACAAAGGATTTCGACGGGAATTCTTTTAACCACTGAAATCACATTTATATGGACAAAGTGCTTGACTAATAAGCACATTATCCCTCCCCACTCCCTCATTTATCAAACAAAAAAAGAATAAGCATGTTAGCCACGTAACCATCCCACCCACTCGATGTCAGTATGCAAAGACGCCACCTAGATAGGCACATAGTATTATCAATTTTATTATTTACCCAAAAAAATAAAAGAGTATCACTTTTATTTTATTTTTTAAGTGAGTGTCAATGTTGTTAAGCATTCCAAAGAAATTACAAAAATTAATTAGGAAAGAATTAAAATTTTCGTTCAAATAAACATTTTAACTATACAGGGTACTAGCAAGCTATATGGTATCTAATTCTTCATTGCTTGGGTATTGAATGGTAATAATTCAGATGTAAATATAACTACTTTCTTATAAACCGAAGGTCAACAAAATTCTAAGGTTAAGCATATTCTAATAAGAGCAATCACAAGATAGGAGATCTCCAAGTCTGAACAAAAAATCTTATACCATCTTGAGTATGATGCCTAAATTAAGAACAATATCTATGAAGAAAGAAAATAAGATGATAATGGAAGTGAGGTGTTATAAAATATAAAGCCCCGCTTGATAAAAAGTTCATTTTTTATTTTGTGTTTTTGTTTTTTTCTTCTAAATTATATATATATATATATATATTTCTTACTTCATATTGTTTAATAATGTTTAGTTAATGGTAGTTTGAGGTATCTATTAACTATAAATGTGAGGAGAAAAAATAAATAGAAAATGAAATACAACTTAAAATTGTGTTGGTTTTTAGTTTTTAGTTTTTAGTTGTGTATTTTTTTTCTTTAACATTTGTAGTTAATTGATATATCTTTTTTTTGTCCCTTAACATTTTTAGTTAATTGATATATCTAACAAATTTTAACTACTATCAATTAACATTAACAAACAATTACAGTAAGTAATTTACACACAATTTAATAGAAAAAACAAAAACAAAAAAGAAATAAAGAGTGAACTTGATGGGATCTAAACAATTAATTTCTCTCTTATTACAAAAAATAAATCTATACATGTTCTGTTTCATATGTAACATCTCGTACCAAATTGTATCAGAATTTTTTACATTTTAATCAAGTTTGACGGGAATTGACAGGGATTGACCAAAAGGTTTTCATAGTTGACTTTTTGGTACAACTAGAATTTCATTTTGACCAGGGCACCATTGCAAAGTACACATTATTACGAGTTCATGAACTAATAGTATGCCAAATTCGAAGTCAAGATATGAAAGCTATGGTCAGAATAAGGTATGATCAGGACTAATTAAGTAAGGTCCAAGGTTGACTTTTTATTTATATAAGTTATGGCTTTGACTTGTGTACCGTCGTGAGGTGTTTGTCAATACAAGTCAGTGCACTGGCAACATGCTTAATCTAGAGCTACGGATGAAAAGTTATAGCTTTATAAACTTATAATTATTTATTTGGAATTGGTTTTACCATGTATTTTTTTTTTTTTTGGGGGGGAAAAACTTGCAAAAATGAGGAATTAAAATATCAGCTGATACATGCCATGCGTTGGCATCTGGGTGGCTTACATGGATGAACAATGGCCATTTTGTGTCCATTTATAAGCCCATTCAAACCAATGGGAGAGAAGGAGAAGAGAGAGAGAGAGCTTAAACCACCACCCTATAAAATTCCTTGGCCTAAAATCCGGCGACATTTCAAGATTGGAGAAATTTCTCTAGTGAGTTGCAACGGCAATGTTCACTTCTTTTTGGTGAGTTTCTAGCCAAATGAGCATCCTTTTCCACCATTTTTGACTCCTATAAATCCAAATCCAAGCTTCTTTTTGGCTCAATTCAAGCTAGATTGAGAGATCCAAAAGCTTGAAGTTAGTAAAATCTTTTTGTGAAATTCCGACCATCGCCAGCAAAATTTCTGAGAGGTAAGATCATATTTGTGATCCTTATGCTTTAAGCTTTGTTTTGGTATATGGATTGCTAATTTTAGTTAAGTTTTATGTTTGACCCCCTAGGTAAGCTATATATTAAATACCCAATAAAAATTAATATTTTAATATTTTTGATGATGTTTTAGGTACCCATGCGAATTGTATAACATATCTCATAGAAGATTTGGAGTGGTCTCTATTTTTAAGCGAGTGATATATTTTTTGAAATATTTTTGGGGTTGATTAAATAAATAATTGTTTTTAATCTAGATTTAATACCACGCTATATGAATTAAAGGAAATTGTTATATATGATTGTTTTATGGATATATTTTACGTATATTTTTTTGAACAAAATGTTAGTTGAGGTTTGCTATAATTATTTTACTCAATTAAATACTTTATATGGGTTTGACGTTGTATGATATTTCAGTATAATTTGTGAAATGGTTTTGGGTAAAGGTATGTATATTTATGTTGTTTTTGGATGCATTATACAATATTAGTGTTTTGTACTATCATTATCATTGACTAGGGCACATGTATCAGTTAGTCATCATATGGGAGCTAAAATAGGAGAAGGTAAGCAGATATCTTGCAATATGCGCATTAGCCGCTCTCCCCTTAGCCGTTGGATGATAGATTGTTAGGATTCAAGGTGTCGAACTTCAGGTATCTCTTCACCTCTCTTCTTGTCAGGTGATGTTTAAGATGCCAAACACCACATGGCATCACTTAATATATAGTGTGGTGCATCAACTATACACCTAATATTTATGTGCTTTTAAATTTCTTAATGGATTTAATTAATTTGTGGTTTTAATTAATTAATTAATCATTTATTAATTTATTTAATTGTTTTAAGTATGATATTTATTATATTATATTATTTTTCATTTTAATTTTTCTTATTTACTTTAAAGAAAATTTTTTGGATATTTAATTAAATAATAGTTTGCCTCATCTTATTTTATTTTATTTTATTTTACTCTACTTTACTTTATTTTATTAGCTTTTTAAATTGAGTGGACTACTGAAAGTTTTGAGAGAAAAATCCATTTTTTTTAAAAATATTTATTTTATTTTCTTAAATTATCACTATTATTATTGTCAATATTATTGTTATTATTATTATTTTATTTCATTTTATTAATTAATTTTATTATATTTTGCATTAATATTACTATTAATATTAGATAGATACCACTCATTGGAATGATTACTATCTTATTAGTTTTCTTTGTTTTCCAAATCCATTTCTCTAGGCTAAAATAGTTAGTGGACGAATTTTTCAAGCTGTGCACCCCTTTTCAACTGCATTGTTTTGTCACAGTGCCAAGTAGCATCTTTCCCTATTCCTTTACTTTGTTATTATTACTTCAATGTATTTGTAATATTAACATTTAAAAAAAAAAATATTTTAGAATATTTTGATATTAAACTGCTGTTCTAGAGATCTATATAAGGTTATTTATGTTTATTAATTATTTATATGCAATATTCTTTTATTTTTTAAAGTACTAAAATTTTGTAAAAAATTTTGTAATAAAGAGGAGAAATAAAGCGAATGCAGGTTAAGAGTGTGATTTTAGTTCAAGGAAAATTTGTGGAAGTTCAATTCACCAAGAAGATGCTAACAGACCTTTTGTAGAATTTTCAATGGAATTTTCCTAATCAAAACTATTATAGGGTCTGGCGAAGAATTATGGTAGGGTTTTGATATCATATGTTTCAATTTTTATCAATTTTGTTAAAAAACATAATTTAGACATATAGTTTTTATATGTTATATATTAGAATGCTAATGATCAAATTTTTTCAAATCATTTTGTATAGATTTTGACTCCGATACCATTTCTTGATATTTCGAATTCCACTCTAAACAGTAACTCAATAGCGGAAGTAATCTTTGTTGGATTTTGTTCACACACTCATAACAGTTGCATGATATGAATCTGTACTGAAATTCATCAAGTGTCTATATAGATATATATATATATATATATACAAGAAAGAATTTAACATCACGACATGGTCTACGGAAAAAATTGTTTTGATAAAAAAAAAAAAATTTAGAAGATAAATTGAAACATAGATAAAAATAAAAATTTCTAGAACATGCTTAACAGCTTCTTGCCAGGTGGTCACATTCACACCCACCCCCATCCCATCTTCAAAATTCAACAACTTTGAATAGTAACCCAAAAATTTCTTACAAGTCAACACTACATTCTATACGTGCCATTAGAAAAATTTTCAATATAAATACAGGTGGGATCCACGTGGGAGCAAATTCTGCCATGATCAATAAGAGAGGTTGTTGGTAGTTTCCCTGAAGAGTATTTTTTAAGCTGAGTAAATAGTCGATGACCCGTTTCCCAATTGGTAGGTCAATGATGATTTTTGTGGCCACCAACAAGTGACTGTACTATGACCACACACACAACAAAAAAAAAAAAAAAAAAAAAAAAAAGTAAATAAATAAATAAAAAATAATGAGTGTGCTGCGAGTTTTGTAAAAATAAAATAAAAAATACATTGGATCCAATTTGGAAAGTATAAAAATTAATGGGAATTTCAAAATTTTTAAAGAAATAAAGATTTTTTGTATTTAAATAGTTTTTAGAAGGAGAAAATTATAAGTTTAGGAGAAATTAAATTTCACAAGTTAGAAAAATAGATGGAAAATGATTCCTCCAAACGTGTGCTATTTTAAGATTTCTCATTATTAAGCTTTATGTATTTTATTAAAAAGAAATTTTATCCTTAATTTTTAAAATTTAAATTTATTAATTATTTATAAGTCCTAAATATCTATATAATATATAAAAAAAGAATCGTATGCACTATATGTCAGCATACTATTTTTTCAAATTTTCTTCATAAATATATTTTTTATTTTTATCTTAATTATTATTCATTTATTTATGTATAAAATGATATATAGTAATAATTTTGAAATAAATTTAAAACAAATAAAATATTTAATTTTACTTAATTTACCAAATAAGTCAAATACATAAAATATATTTGCATATATATAGTGTTTTTAATTAAATATATTTTAAATATTTATATATATATAAATATGGTTATGTGGAAATTAATAAAGACATTTTTTTATTTTGATATAAAAACATAATGTCATAAATAATAATTATTAAACATAGTAAAATAAGATTTATTTTCAAAACAAATTATTTAATCTTATTATATTATCTATTAATATATATTTTTATTATTATATTAGATAGACGGTTTAGGAAGACCAAATTTTAATCAAGTATATACGAGCGAATAGGAAAAATCATGAAAATCATTACTCAAGAACGCAGCTATTATCTTTTTAAATTATATATTATTATTATTATTATATTATATTATATAATTTAAAAATTGAACATTATTATAATAATGGAATTGCAACATTTATTGCATCCAATAACTACATACAGTAATAATTTTGAAATAAAATTAAAATAAATAAAATATTTAATTTTAGTTTATTTACCAAATAAATCAAATATATTTTGCTATAAAAAAGTCAAATATATTTCAATTATAAGACTAAACTCCTTATTTGATCTTCTTAAATATATATCTAAATATGAATAAATTAGTAATGGGATTGATCTCTTTATTTGGTAAAAAAAAAAATGAATATATTAAATGATTTTCTTATTATTACTAAATATATTTTTTCTAAAATTTACATATACTAATACATATTCATATATGTATATTAATAAATGGAATTATATTATAAAATAATAAAATTAAACTAGAATAACTAATAATGTTATTGGTCTCCTTATTAATAAATGGAATTACATTATAAAATAATAAAATTAAAATAGAGTAACTAATAATGATGTTGATCTCATTACTAAGAAATTTAAGGTAAATAATGCATTTTTAAAATATTTTCCTAAAAGGTTTAAAATGACATAAATATATATATATATATATATATGTTAACAAAGGAAACAAATACTTAAAATGACCTCTCTCTCTATATATATATATATATATATATTTGTTTTTAAAAGATAATCTTAAGATTATAATAATATATATGCATGGTAAATAATATTTGAATTTATTTGCAAAGAATTAAATAATATATTTAAATTTCAAAAAATCAAATAATACATTTGAATTTTAATTTTAATTCCATAAATAGAAAGTATATGTAACAATAAATAAATTAATAATGAGATTAAGCTCTTTATTTGGTTTCTGTTTTAAATTTTAAAAGATCAGGAAAAAAAAAATATATATATATATATATATGTAATAAAAGATTTTATTATATGGATATATAATAAATATAATTTTATTATGAAATAATAAGATTAAAATATAGTAATTAATAATACGATTTATTTTCTTATTAATAAATTTATGATGAGTAATGTATTTTTTTAATATTTTCTAAAAACTTTTTACAATATATATATATAGATATGTATAAGTTAACAAAAGATATATATATATATATATATGTATATAGATATATACATGTTAAAGATGTACTTATATAGATGTACTTATATATATATATATATATATAGATATTTTAAGTTGTATTTAAAAGATAATATTAAATTATGATAATATACATATAGTCAATAATAAATAGAATTTTATTATAAAATAATAAAATTAAAATGCGGTAACAAATAATGAGATCTATTTTCTTATCATAAAATTTATAGTAAATAATGGATTTTATTAATATATTCTAAAAAGTATTTAAGATGTACTTTTATATATATAGATATATATACCTTAAGTAACAAAGGAAACAAATGTTTAAAATGACTTATATATATATATATATATATATATTAAGTTGCAATTAAAAGATATTTTTAAAATTATGATAATATATATGTATATATATGGTCAACTATCATGTATATTTTATTTTATCAATGATAATTCATTAAAATATTCTCTTCATTATGATAATACATATGTGTATATATATATATAGTCAACTATTATGTATATTATGATAATATATTTATATATGGTCAAATATAATGTAGATTATGATAATATATATATATATATATATATATGAGCCAAATTTTCATTTTTTTCATCTTTAATTATTAGGACATCAAAACATTCTCTTCATTTATGAGTGTATTTAAATTTATGGATACATAAATTTTATATCCTTATAAGAAAACATTAGAAAAAATATTTTATTATTGTATATATTTTTATTAGTTCATTATATTTATTTATTATAAAATAAAAAGATTTTATATACAATAACGAAATTAATCTCCTTCTTTTGTTATATAATAAAAGATATTCTTTTTATTTTACAATAAAAAGAGTAGATATGGTATATATATAACCTCTTTTTAAATCTAAATTATTGTTAATTAAGTTATAATAGTAATAATAATAATAACAATAATAATAAATATAATTATATTATATTATAAGGATTTAACATAAAAAAATTAATTATTTGTAAAAAATTAAAAAATACATTTGAATTCAATATATGAAAAATATCATATAAATATATTTAAATTTGAATTGGAATTTAAATTTTATAGATGGAAAAAATTAAATAGGTAACCATTTTGTAATTTGAATTCCATAAATAATTTATCTTATAAGGCAAAAATATTTTTATAGAATAAATAATAATAATAATAATAATAATAATAAATAAATTATATTATTAGTATTTAATATAAGAAAATTAATAATTTTCAAAAAATCAAAAAATATATTTGAATTTAAATTCTATAGAATGAAAACATTGAATTTAAATTAAATTATATAAATACATTTGAATTTGAATTTAAATTTCACATATAAAAAAATTAGATAGGAAAATTTCATAAATGGAAAAAATTAGAAACGTAAACATTTTTGAATTTGAATTATATGAATAATATTATATATAGCTGTCAAATTTATAGTTATTAACAAACTTTTATAGTATAGATTAAAAAACAATTCAAATATACTTATTAACAATAAAACGTTTAGGTATATTTTCAAATATAATTAATTATTATAGGTTATTATTAAAATTTATCTATTATGATTATACATACCGTGCATCGCATGGAGATTAAAAAATTAGAAACATAAACATTTTTGAAGTTGAATTATATAATTGAATAATATTATATGTAGCTGTCAAATTTATAGTTATTAACAAAGTTTTATAGTATAGATTAAAAAAAGAATTCAAATATACTTATTAATAATAAAACTTTTAAGTAAATTTTTAAATATAATTAATTATTATATGTTATTATTAAAATTTATCTATTATGATTACACATACCGTGCATCGCATGGGGATGGATGCTAGTATTTATATAAACCAAACACTTTTTAAAAACTAATTCATAGGAAATCAAATTCTAGAAAACTAATTTCTAATAAACTATTTTTTTTTTAAAAAAAAAATTTAATACTTACCAAATTGGGCCGAAAGAAAATTGAACACCAATGTCCCTTGAGATAGAGAATTTTGGCCAAGTCTTTCTTTTTTTTTTTTTTTTTTGGGGGGGGGGGGGGGGGTGGGAATTTAGACAAGTCAACTAAGCAAGAGGTAAACTAACATGGAATATATTGGAGCCTTAAAATATCATTATCTAGGCTATAAAATTATGAAAAAGTGCAAAATATTTATGCATAAAAATTTTATTATTTGTCACTATTGATAACAATCACTAACTTATACATTACATTAAATTTTAATGTACACATTTAATTTTATTATTTTTATATTAAAATCTCTAAAAAGTGAGCATTTAATAGTAATAATTTAAATTGTCATTTATTATATAAATTACTAGTGGTCATCCATTAGCATTGATAAATAATATTTTTTGCATTTTTCTTTGCATAAAGTAATTAAACAAACAAACAAAAAAAGTTCTTAACCTTGCTAGTCTTTAATTATTTTGTAGCTGCAGGATGGTTCCAGATATTTTTTTTAATATTATTGCTTATGTTATTGTTTTTTATTTATTTATTTTCGCATTTAGGTCTTTGAACTTTTAGTATTTGAAATGTGCACTGCATTTGATGCAATATGCATGCTTGTGGGATATGTGATTTTATAATTTATATATATATATATATTTTTTTTTTTTTGTAATAAATGTACTGTTTAAAACAGCTAAAAATTAAATTAAAAGATAGTTTTAAATGATTAACAGTACATTAAAATTATAACTAAAGTTTAAGAACTAACTAAAATTTAAGAACTAAGCGCAAAAAAAAAAAAAAAAAAGTCGAACCAACAAAATTCTAATAATTGACGGGCAGAGGTGTTAAAACCCAAATAATAATAATAATAATAATAATTGATAAAAAAAAATAATAAAACTTAGATTATGCTTACTTAATAAATTATGTTTATTTTGAATTTTGATGTTATAAAAACTTTTGAAAACTTACGTGTACAATGTAATTTAAAAAGTTATATTATTGTATAAAAATATGCTTGTTGTCCAATTCAATGATTCATATTTGTTTTAAAAAAGAAATAAAATGGGACATATTAGTAAGAGTGACATTTTTAGCATTTAACAATATTAATATTGTTGTCATTTCAGGACAACTCAATCAAAATTATATATTCATCCATTCCATATTTTATTGGGGTGTCCTATATATATATATATATATATATATATTCATTGGTTTTAATCTAAACAATATATCTCAAAAATATCCTAATTTTATAAAGTTGAAATATAGTACAAATCAATTAGGGCAAATATAATTTTTACTTCAATCTAATTTTATAAAATTAGGAGATAATTATTCATATATTCATTATTAACTTTTCAGCATATATATTTTTATTTTATTATGTTGTATTATTTTTGATAAATTTATTATTTTTAATTATGCTTCAAATTTTAAAAGGTATGGATGAAATAGTATACCACTTGACAATCTCAAAGATGTGAATGTAAAAGGGTATACCCCTTGATAAACCTCATTTCCCTACTCAATTACAATCTTTGAAAAGATGAGAAATTTAAATTTCCTAGTACCAATTTCATAAGCATAGCTATACAATAGTTGCAATAATGGAATACAGTAAAAGCCTAGCAATTCCTAGTACCAATTTCATAAGCATAGCTATAAATTGCTTGGTTTGGTTTGGATTTAATGCTTTAATGATTTGGTTTGGATTGGTTGATCGGTTTGAAACTTATGAATTTATAAATATATAATACAAATATAAAATTTTCCAAATATAAAATATAAATAATAAATTATAATTATTCAAACATAAAATATAATTAGAATAATACAACATAGTTTAGAATGGAAAATAAAGAAGAAAATTTAGCAAATGATATACATCATGCACTTATTAAATAGCAAACATTAATGTCATCATCTCACTCCTATAAAATCAAATTAAAATTATTAGAATAAATAATGTAAAATAATACATTCGTTAAAATTCATTTACTGAAGAATCAATGCATAATTTTTTTTTTAACCTTAAAACTTTGGTAAATCATAAGTCAATCAACGTTGACAGATTCACTAATTTTAGTTGATTCTGTAAGCTCTACAATGATCAAAACAATAAAATTAGCAATAAATTATATTTAAACATTTATATATATATATATATATATAACAATTGGATACAATATATGTAGATATATATATATATATATATATATGATCGGGATGTAAAAAAATATATATATATTATGGTGATGGTGATGGACTGGTGGTGGGTGGCAACAAAAGTAAATATTTAGTTTAGGGTTACAACTTACAATTTAATTTGGGATTTGCTATGTGGGGATGTAAAAGGAAAATATATATATATATATATATATATATATTAAAAATCAATATATAAAAATGGAAACAAAAATTTAAAAATTAATATATAAAAATGAAAAAAAATACTAAAATTAATATATAAAAATGAAAAAATAAAAAATATATAATTTTTTAGTTATATAATATATTATTTGGATTGGATTGGATTGGATTGGATTTATATTTCCAATCCATACAATTTATAATATTTTGAACCCAATCCAAACCAATTGATGTAAAAATCCAATCCAAACCATTAAAAATGGATTGGATTGGACGGGTTGAACGGATTGGATTGGATTTTGCCCACCCCTATATTCAACCGAGCAGAACTTAAGCACTTTTGTATCTGAACTGATACATATAAATAAATTATTACAGCTTGCAGCATCTCCAATATCAAGCTATTTCAACCTTTGTTCTTCATTTTTTTTATTTATTTATTTAATGAATATCAAGTATTTCAGCTTGGCCAGGAAATCCTTTTTCTTCTTTTTCTCGTTTATCTGATATTCGTTTAGAGATTGAACAATTGGTTGACTTTCACTACAAAAGATTGACCATTTAGATACTTTTCAGTTTTGTTCACGCAAACTAAATTGCTAAATCTCAGAAAAAGAATATTTATTGAAGAAGGAACTAAGAAAAAGTGACTACACTACACCAGTAGTAACCACAAACCTGTATCGAGGTTCTAAAAGAGTTACACTAATTTCATTGGTTGAGGAGGATATATACCATCTTGTTTGGTGAAGAATCTGCTGCAACAGTGGCTTTACCTAATGAGAAACCAGGTTGTTTGGGCTGAGGCAAGGCACTTTTCACTTGCCAATATCACAACCACATAAGACATGCCTGCCCTGTCATCAGGGTGCTCTTGCACACACAACAGACTAATATGAATGCTGCGCAGCACCTCTGGAAGATTGCTTTTGAGTCCCTGAAGCATGGATTGATAAGTTCCAAAGCTCTACCTTCTTTCCACAATCTCCATGCCTATAACATGTTGAGTTTAATTTCTAAGTCAGGGTTCTCTGCTTTTAATATTATGTTAAAACATCGCATATCTTAAGATCTCAAACGTATAAGAGGTTGGTCGAGAATGATTTATATAGTATAATATTGGTTTATTATGTGATGATACAAATCAAAAACAAATTAGAACTTGCTTGTCCAGTAAGGTTTTGACTATGGTCTCTATTTCTCTTTCCACTTATGATCTCCAACAGCCAAATACCAAAGCCAAAGACATTAGACTTCACTGAGAATAGTCCATCTATGGCATGCTCGGGTGCCATGTGTTAGTATGCATTGCTTTACAATTTAAAACAAAGGGATGAAGAAAACAATGTCCATCTAAAATAAAATGATCAGATAGAAGATGATGTTGAATGTGAAATTTGTTTTTATTACTTTAATCAAAGTCCAAATGATTAAGAAAGACAAAGTTGTAAAAAGAAAGAGTCATATGTCAATGACATAAAACTCTTTTCCTTTATAAAAACCTTTTTTCCTTTTTAATACTTGGTAAAGGATCTGAAAAGATAGTATTTTCCAGCTTATCTATCTTCTGGATGATTTCCAACTTATCTATCTTCTGGATGATATGCAGATTCTTCATAGATGTTTCAGCATACAGAGACAAGGACAGAGATGGGGACGTAGTGGAGAAGAACAGAAGAAGAAATGTCTGTTCAGTTTAGAACTTAGAACAGACTAGGGTTAACCGATAAGGCTGATTTGCTTTTTTACTTGACATGGTACTACTGATACACATGGAAAAACATTACTGGCCGTGGGTACTAAATCAGTCCTTACACCATGTGTAGTGAAAAGTTTCTAGAAATATCAACAGGATATATTGATGACTAGAAGTGACTAGTGAACCTGTAATTACGAACCTCTAACCAAGATTCATCGACAGGCTGAACAAATATTTGGTTTAACTTGCACAAAAAAATAATCACGACCATTTACATATATATATATATATATATAGTTTCTGTTTTTCCTCAGTTTTGATTACACAAATTAGATTGCTAAAATATGAACCAGGACATGTGTTGTTGACCAATAAGTGACTATACTAGACCCGTAATTACAAACCTCTATCGAAGCTCTAAAAGAGTTACAGTAATTTCATTGGTTGAAGAAGATTCAAGTTTGTTCGATGAAGAATCTCCTGCAACATTGTCTTTACCTAATGAGAAACCAGGTTGCTTGGGCTCAGGCAAAGCATTATCGCAGCCCAACATGAAAACCACATAAGACATGCTTGATCTGTCTTCAGGGTGCTCTTGCACACACAAAAGACCAACATGGATGCTGTCCAACTCCTTTGAAAGATTGCTTGAGTCGCTTAAGATTGGACTGATAAGTTCTAAAGGCCTGCCTTCTTTCCACAGTTTCCAAGCCTACAAATGTCAAGACCAATTTCTTGTTAGGTGCTCTGCCAATTGCTATCATATTAAATCTCATAGGAGATGGCAGAGAATGGATTATATACTTAACACATGAGTTAATGTGAAAACAAAAAAAATAAGAACAATGGCACTTACATATCCAATAAGGTTACCACTAGTTTCTAGATGATAGAAACCTCTGTTTTTCTTTCCAATTATGATCAACAGTAGAATAACAAAGCTAAAGACTTCAGACTTCACGGAGAACAGCCCACCCATATGGCATATTCGGTTGCCATGTAACTACCACAAAACATCATTGTGAACATTTGACAAGTTTAAGATGAATATTTGAAGTAGAGAGCATTATAATGAAAAACTATGTTCCAACCACTCTCTTTGTATTCCCTTCACTTTGATCCCCTTTAAAATTCTGGCCATACTAAAGTCTGAAATTTTTGGATTCATTTCTTTATCTAGTAAAACATTACTGGCTTTGAGATCTCTGTGTATAATCCTTAATCTAAAATCTTGATGGAGATATAGAAGTCCTCTAGCAATTCCGCAGATTATATGAAAGCGCTTGGACCAGTCTAACAATTCACATTTTGTTTGATCTGGAAAGAATCCTGATTCAAATTAAAGGCAATATCCCACTTGAGTTCACAGACAACAAAATTGAGGGTTCTATGTTTTATAAAAATTGCTTTGTGAGTTCTAATTGAATTTGTAAGGACTACATGGAATACAAACAAAAATGGAGTCCAGGCTTTTGTTGGGCATGTATTCATAAATCAGAATCTTTTCTTCCCCTTGAAAGCAACAACCAAGAAGCTTTACTAGGTTTCAATGCTGAAGTTTAGCAATCAAAATAACTTCGTTTTTGAATTCATTCTGTCCTTGTCCTGAACTGATTGGCCTCTTCAACGCAAGAGAATCTTGTAGTGTGCACTGAATTATATTTCCTAAAAGATTATGATATACACCAACTAAGATTAAGTGTTACATTTGACAGTTCTTATTATCATGTTGTGGGTTACCCTGTAAAAAGGTCTAAAACCACCTTCACCAAGCTTGTTGCTTCTTGAAAAGTTGTTAGCGGTTTTAACAATCTTATCTAGGTCGAAAAGTAGCACCTCTAGGTTTTCTGTTTGGCCTGCATTGTTCTGATTCATTATTATTCTATTGGTCCCTGCATGGTCTAATGAAGGAATTGAAGAGCAAAGAAAAAGAAAAGGTAGTTTCACATTAAGCAATGAAAAGGAAACAGAAAGTCATAATGTTTAGACTAGATAAATAAGTTGATTTACCATAAAAACTGAATAAATAAGTTGATACCCATTTCATAAATATAGAAGCAAAAAAATGTTCTCTTAGTATATATATATACATGACATTCTCATTCCCTAAACGAAATATCATCCAATAACGTAAGTTGATATACAACTGAGAATAATTTGAACTTGAATAATGGCCATATACAGACAAGGTGTGCCACTCTAAAGTGAGTTTTGGACATGGCCGGTCTGTATATATATATATATATATGTTTTACAAAGCTATTCAAAGTATTACCTTCAAAGCGTTTTTCTTCTGCGGATGTAGTGAGCAACCAAGAACACCCCACACACCACAACAGTGACTAGCAAAACTAGCACAGCTATCCACACAGTACGCTTCATTTTTGAACCTTCAAAATAATTTAAGCATAGCAGACAAAAAGGATTACTATATCAATAAAGCTTGGAGAAAATAAAAAGCACCATTACTTAACATGGAAAGCTTTCATTTCGTTTTTAATGAAAACAGAACCATGATGCAGAACACACGGAAAATAAATAGATAAATAAGGATCTTAATTATTTAACGGCATTAGAAGTTAAGAAGTGAGCAGATGAGAAAGTGATTCCAGGCCATACCTAACTCTGAAGCATGCATTCGAACATATAGATCTTGTCCACCAGCTTGAAACTCTCGAATATCAATCAAATCCCCAAACCACATAACACAACCACTACCTCCTCCTCTGATATCAGAATTTGCATAAGCCGTACAAGAACAATTGCTCCAGCATTTGGCTTTGCATTCCTTAAGATTCAAACTTTCATTCACCCAAGAATATGCAGTCTCTGGCAATTTCAAGCTGCGGAATTTTAAAAACCCAGATGAATCTTTGTCCTGGCAGTTGAATGGCTTATTCCGTATACATCCTTGAGACCGGTCCATCAAGTTTCCTTTTGGCTTGAAACCTTCTAGACATTGGCAAACAGGGGATTCTCCAATGATACAGTTTCCATAGGCACCACAAAGAGCATACTTGTCACATTTATCCCTTGGCACTGTAGCAAACACATCCCAACTTTGGGTCACTGAATTCCAGGCATAACGATCCCTTGTATAACCGTTGGTCTGGTTCACAACTATCCTTGATTTTGCAGAATTATTTAAGAGGTTATAAGTATAGTAAACCTCATCTTCATTAAAAACAAATTCAAACTTGAATAAAGGGTTGGGTTTTAACTCTGGTGCACCACTAAATCGAAGGCCATTCCATGGGCCACCCCGGTAGTACTTCTCGGAGCCTCTAAACATGACAGACTCAGGATAGTTATTAATATCTATCTCCCAGGTAAGGTCTCCAGGAGAAGGGTCATCTGAGCTCTTCCATGATACTAAACGCCTTTGGAGACCAGTTTTCAAGTCCCATCCCAGCTTCATACCTGGTAATAATGTATCACAAGGATAATCAAAACTCTGCCACACATAGTGTGAAGTCCAGCCGCACCAACCAACCTCACCAACCACAGCCGCACCAACCTCACCAACCACAGCCACCATTGTTGACAGCCACCATTGTTGACACCATTGCTGCACCGATCAACAATTGTGGGCTAAGATGTTGAAAATTGTGGCCTTTGTAAGCCTATAAATAGGCTCCTTCCCGTTCCATGAAAATCAAGCCAAGAGAGCAATCTCAATCATCCCAAGTGAGGAGAATTGAGAGAAAACTCCAAGAGAGAGAGTTGTTTAAGTTCCAGAGAGAGCTTGAGAGAAGAGTGAGCAATTCCAGAGAGAATTGGAGGGTGTAGGGAGAGATTCCACGTGAGAATCCAAGTGAGAGAAGTTTTTATTTTTGTATTCTATTTTTAAGAGATTAATAGAATTCTTTTATTTTTCTTCTCATATTTCTTCTCTAAAGTGGTCAGAGAACCACAACAAGTGGTATCAGAGCTCCAGGTTGAGAGCTTGGGTTCAAAATTTGAAGAAACAGAGCCACTGTTCTTCAAGTTGGTGTTTCGGAAAGTTGCTCAAATAATTAATTTGACAATCCCAGGTGAAAGTACCCGACGAGAGGAGAACAACGAAGTTCGACGGAGAGAAAACGGACGTTCCACGCGCCCGCACGCGCCGACTGAAATTTTTCTGCAACTGTTCACGCGCGCACGCGCCGTCTGGAGGTTGAAGACGACCACGTCAGCAGCCACGTCAGCGAACCCCTGCCACGTCATCTGCCACGCCAGCCGACACGTCATCTGCCACGTGTCGCCACGTCATCTGCCACGTGGTGCCACGTCAGCACCATCTGCCACGTCAGCAATATTTTCTGAAATTACGGAACAGCCCCTGAAGTTTCAGAAATTACGGAACAGCCCCTGAATTATTGGAAATTACAGATTGACCCCGTAGTGTTCTGAAATTACGGTACAGCCCCTGAACTATTGGAAATTACAGATTGACCCCTGTAGTTTCTGTATTTGCGGGTTGACCCAGAAATTTTATGAAATTACATTTTTGCCCCAAAATTTCTGGTAATTATATTTTGACCCCGGAAGAGTCAAGTCCACCATTTTCGGCCGTTCCGGACGCAACGGTTAACTCCGTTTTGCCAAATTCAGATCCATTTTTTGGTCAAGCCATAATGTCAATGGAAGAATCATCTTCGGGAGCTATGGTTAAGCTCACTGCCACAAATTATACACTTTGGAGACCTCGGATGGAAGATCTCCTCAATTGTAAGGATCTGTTTGATCCTATAGAAGCTAAAGGAGAAAACCCCGATCCCAGCAAAGTAGCAGAATGGAAGAAATTAAACAAGAAAACGATCGGTCAGATCAGGCAATGGATCGACCACAGTGTCTTCCATCATGTAGCGAAGGAAACGGATGCATATGCCCTCTGGACAAAATTGGAGGACATGTACCAGGCCAAGACTGCTCGGAACAAAGCCCTGTTGCTTAAGCGATTGGTACATCTCACATTACAGAGTGGAACTTCTGTAGCCGAGCATACCAGTGAGTTCCAGAGCTTGGTAAATCAACTATCTGCTGTGGATTACCAACTAGGGGATGAGGATCAGGCCCTCCTACTTCTAAGCTCTCTTCCAGACAGTTGGGAGACATTGGTAGTCTCTCTCAGCAATTCGGCCCCGAATGGCAAACTTACTCTGTCTATGGTTAAGGATGCCCTATTTAATGAAGAGGCCAGGAGAAAGGACATTGGCATGGATCAGTCACATGCCCTCGTCACAGAGAGAGGAAGACAGCAAAGAGGTGGTCGAGATAGGGGGAGAGGCAGGAGCAAGAGCAGAGGCAGATCTACAGACGGCAGAAAATCATCGTATAAGTGCTATCATTGTGGCCTGGAGGGTCACATGAAGAAGAACTGCAGAAAGTTGTTGAGAGAGCAGAGACTCCAAGGTAATCAGCCGAAGAAGGATGGAGAGACACTAGTCACTTGTACAGGAGAAGTGGCGCTCTGCTCCACCGAAGAAGAGACATGCCTTCATACATCAACCCAAGATGTTGAGTGGGTAGTCGATACTGCAGCATCCTACCATGTCACTCCACATAGAGATTTCTTCAAAACGTACAAAGCAGGAGACTTTGGTACGGTAAAGATGGGAAATTCCAGTTTCGCAAAGATTATGGGAACTGGTGATATTCAGATAAAAACGAATGTTGGTTGTACAATCACTCTGAAGGATGTCCGTCATGTTCCAGATCTTCGGCTTAATCTACTTTCGGGAGCAGCCTTAGACAAGCAAGGCTATGACAACTACTTCAGCAAAGGCACATGGAAAATGACGAAAGGTGCCATAGTTGTCGCCCGAGGACATATTTGTGGAACGTTGTACAAGACTCATGTGAAGATATGTGCAGACAGCCTCAATATTGCAGAAGGAGAGGCGTCTCAAAATCTGTGGCACCAGAGACTCGGTCACATGAGTGAAAAAGGATTGTCCACTTTGGCAAGGAAGAAGCTTATCACTGTTTGCAAGGATGCTGCGCTAGATCCTTGTAATCACTGCTTGTTTGGTAAGCAACATAGAGTCTCCTTCAGTTCCTCTGCATCGAGAAAATCAGAGTTGCTTAGTCTGGTGCACTCTGATGTTTGTGGTCCCATGGAGATGGAATCATTAGGTGGCAACAAGTATTTCCTGACCTTCATTGATGATGCTTCACGGAAGGTGTGGGTATATTTCTTGAAGACAAAGGACCAGGTATTGGATTACTTCAAACTGTTTCATACCATGGTAGAGCGTGAAACAGGAAAGAAGCTGAAATGTCTCCGTTCAGATAATGGAGGCGAGTATACTTCCAAGGAGTTCGATGCCTACTGCAGAAGACACGGCATTCGACATGAGAAGACGGTCCCTCGCACCCCACAACATAATGGAATAGCCGAAAGAATGAACCGAACCATTATGGAAAAGGTCAGAAGTATGCTCAGTATGGCTAAGCTGCCAAAGCCATTCTGGGGAGAAGCTGTTCGTGCCGCCTGCTACTTAATCAACAGATCACCGTCAGTACCGTTGAATTTTGAAATTCCGGAGAAAATGTGGTCGGGTAAGATTCCCTCCTACTCTCATTTAAGAGTGTTTGGTTGTTTAGCTTATGTACATGTATCCAAGGAGCTCAGACAGAAGCTCGATGCAAGATCTACTCCATGCATCTTTATAGGATATGGAGACGAAGAATTCGGATACAGGTTATGGGACCCGAAAACCAAGAAGGTTATTAGAAGCAGGGATGTAGTATTCCATGAAAACCAGAAAATGGAAGACATTGAAAAGCCCAGAATGTCTCCTAATTGTAGTTTTAGTGCCGAGAATTTTTGTCCTAATCCAGCACCAGCACAAATAGCCACAGAGGATAATGAGGTGCATGAAGATATACCAGAAGCAGACCAGGAGGAAGAAGGGGATATTGAGCAGGGGGAGACTCAATCCTCTCAAGCAGCTGCAGGGCCATCACAGCGGTCAGATGATGGTACACCTCCTGAAACCGGTGGTTTACAAGTTCGGAGATCTGAGCGAGGCCAAATTCCATCAAAGAGATTTCCAGAATCTGAGTATATTCTGCTTACTGAAGAAGGGGAGCCGGAGAGTTTCCAGGAAGCTGTTTCTCATCAAGAGAAGGAAAAGTGGCTGCAAGCAATGCAAGATGAGATGGAATCCTTGCAGAAAAATCATACTTATGAGTTGGTTAAGCTTCCAACAGGAAAGAAGGCACTAAAGAATAAATGGGTGTTCAAGCTCAAGAAAGATGGCAGCGGAAAGGTGGTGAAACACAAAGCTCGATTGGTGGTCAAAGGATTTCTTCAGAAGAAAGGAATTGACTTTGATGAGATTTTTTCACCAGTGGTAAAAATGACTTCAATTCGAGTCATTTTTGGTTTAGTAGCAAGTCTAAACCTAGAGCTTGAGCAGATGGATGTGAAGACAGCATTTCTTCACGGTGATTTACATGAAGAAATCTACATGGAGCAGCCAGAAGGATTTGAGGTTTCAGGGAAAGAAAACCTCGTATGCAAGCTAAAGAAGAGCTTGTATGGCCTCAAGCAAGCACCAAGACAATGGTATAAGAAGTTTGACTCGTTTATGGTGAGTTAAGGCTATAAAAGGACTGCAGCAGACCAGTGTGTTTATATTAAAAAATTTTCAGGTGGAAACTTCATTGCACTTTTGCTATATGTGGACGACATGTTGATCGTTGGACAAGATGCAATGAAGATTAGTCAGCTGAAGAAAGAATTGTCTAAGTCTTTTGATATGAAAGACTTAGGATCAGCTCAACAAATTTTGGGAATGCAAATAATCCGAGACAGGAAGAATAGAAGGTTATGGCTATTTCAAGAGAAGTATGTTGAACGGGTGATAAAGAGATTCAACATGGATAAAGCCAAACCGGTCAGCATTCCACTTGCAAATCATTTTAAGTTGAGTAAGAGAATGTGCCCCTCATCCAAAGAAGAGATAGAGGAGATGGCTTCAGTACCATATTCTTCAGCGGTAGGAAGTCTGATGTATGCAATGGTGTGTACCAGACCAGACATTGCTCATGCAGTAGGTGTTGTGAGCAGATTTCTTTCAAATCCTGGAAAGAAACACTGGGAAGCAGTCAAATGGATTCTCAGGTATCTTAAAGGTACATCGAAGCTGTGCTTGAGCTACGGGGGAGGTGATCCAATCTTAGAAGGCTATACAGATGCAGATATGGCCGGAGACCCTGATAATAGAAAATCTACATCAGGTTATCTCTACACTTTTGCAGGGGGAGCTGTGTCATGGCAGTCAAGATTGCAGAAGTGTGTTGCTTTATCCACTACTGAAGCAGAGTACATTGCCGCAGCGGAAGCGGGTAAGGAAATGTTGTGGTTAAAGCGTTTTCTCACAGAATTGGGCATCAAGCAAGAAGACTACAAGATACATTGTGATAATCAAAGTGCCATGGATTTGAGCAAAAACTCAATGTATCATTCCCGTACAAAGCACATTGACATCCGCTATCATTGGATACGCGAAGTAATAGATCAACAGTTGCTAAAACTGATGAAGATCCACACAAAAGAGAATCCAGCAGATATGCTAACAAAAGTTGTTGCTCAAGAGAAGCTGAAGCTATGCAAAGACATAGCTGGAATAGATGGCAGATGACCATCAGTTTTAAATGCGGCTGGAGGGGGAGAATTGTGAAGTCCAGCCGCACCAACCAACCTCACCAACCACAGCCGCACCAACCTCACCAACCACAGCCACCATTGTTGACAGCCACCATTGTTGACACCATTGCTGCACCGATCAACAATTGTGGGCTAAGATGTTGAAAATTGTGGCCTTTGTAAGCCTATAAATAGGCTCCTTCCCGTTCCATGAAAATCAAGCCAAGAGAGCAATCTCAATCATCCCAAGTGAGGAGAATTGAGAGAAAACTCCAAGAGAGAGAGTTGTTTAAGTTCCAGAGAGAGCTTGAGAGAAGAGTGAGCAATTCCAGAGAGAATTGGAGGGTGTGGGAGAGATTCCACGTGAGAATCCAAGTGAGAGAAGTTTTTATTTTTGTATTCTATTTTTAAGAGATTAATAGAATTCTTTTATTTTTCTTCTCATATTTCTTCTCTAAAGTGGTCAGAGAACCACAACACATAGTTCTCTGAATTCTCATCTTTATCATCTCTTACTACTAGATTTCCAGAATCCCGAAGCTGTAATATTGGGGTCTGGATAGGTCTAGCTGGGTTTGCTGACCAAACAACACCACTTTTCTGGCTGAGAACAAGATGGCCTGTGCTGTTTATCATCAAAGTACCAGATGAGTCATTGATTGGATTCTGCCGGTTTGCCACCCAAACAACAGCTTTAGCAGGTATATCCTTGTACCAGATTCCCACGTACCAATTTGTTGAACCACCTGGACTGAAGAAACCCATTTCAAAGTTTCCATCTTTTGAAACTAAGGTACTGTTTCCAGTGATGGACTGGGTCCCAGAAATGGTGTCAGCAGCCCAGGAGACCTCAGTGAAGAAGATGAGCAAAAAAATGGTACTCAAAAGTGTAAAAGAAAGAGTCCCCATTTCATCAAAGTCTTAGACAGAGCTCTCAGCTTAGAAGCTATTTAAAGACACAGTGGAACATTCGAAAGGAAATAAACTCATGCTGATGTTATACCTTCACTGTTTGGCCGGCTGAACTTCTACATCTCTATAAAAGTAAGCAAGAAATTTCTCAATAATTTAATACTTAAAACGTTTAGATATCCGTTTAATCAGGAGAAAATTTTGTTGGAAAACTTAACAAAGGGTGGAATGAAGTGACGACTAGTGTTGTAGCTACAAACCAGTAGGTGCCACATTGAAACTTAACAATGCATGATAAATAAATAAATTATATTTATATATTGGCAAATTTCAACATGTTTATAACCTTACATATACACGCACATTGTCCTTTAACGAAAACAAAAAATAAAAAAATAAACTAAGGACGTTTGACTATGATGAAACCAAAATGTACTAAATTACATCAGTTGGACATGCCGCGTGTCTTGTTGCGTGCATTTTATTTCACTATTTGTCACTGTCCAGCCCCTTGTCTTGGCATAATTTTTCTATGTTTGACCGTTTGTTTGCATCATCTATTATCCTTTTAAAAGGAAAAATTATATGGTGGTAAGAGATGGAAATTGTATAAAACAATAATAAATCACTACATAAAATAATATTATTACTTTGAAATGTTGCCCATTAAAAAGATATTTATGTAAATGTTTGTTAGTAATTTGTTATAATATGGTTAACATGGAATAATTTCTGTTTTTGTTTTCTGGTTTGAGAAAAGTCTTCTTTCGATGGAAACGACATCTGGTGGGTTGAGAGTTATTTAGAATTGAGTCTAAATCTGGTAATTGCCTGTGTTGGTCTACCTTGCATGTACATCAAGGCTGGTAAGTCATCCCGATCAAATAAAATAAAAAAAAAAAAACATAAAAAAAGGCCGGTAAGTGAATCTCTTAATTAGGCATAAATATTTTGAGTAGAATACCAACCATGAATTTAAATGTATTATTTCTGTAATGTTTTAATTTCTGATTCTGATTATTACTATTTTGTTATGCTTCATTTTGTTTGGTAAGCACACTACTTGTTTGAGGAAATGCCTCATAGAAGATGGAAATCACAGTGAAAATCAACAAAAAATTTCTATTAAAATCTCTTTGAGTACCTGCATAACATTTCTTTTTTATTTTTTTATTTTATTTTATATAAATAAATATATATTTAACAACGCAGCTGGTGGCCTAGATGACAGATGAAACTGAGTACTAACAACTCAATGCTTGTTTAACGTGACTGCAAATTGTCTCATGGGTAAGCTCAGAGAAGAATTGTGACAGACATTGACAACGTCTGTGGATCTAGACTCTAGAGTGGTTTGATTCTGGGCCCTAAGCTAGACTTGTATCAACACTTGTATTGATAAGCAATATGTTAATGCACATATTACTAAAATGAATACTATCTTCCATCTAAAAGACTTATGCTAAATTCATTGGTTGAAGATGTTTCCTGCTTGATTGAGGGAGAATCTGCTTCAGATGAATGTTTGCCTATGAGAAGACTTGGTTTTCTAGGCTGTGGCAAATTTGTTTCATCACCTAACATGAGAATCAAAGTTGACATACTTGGCCTGTCTTCAGGAAGCTGTTGTACACATAAGAGGGTAACATGGATGCAACGCAATACTTCTGATAGATTGCATGAGTCCTTGAAGCATTCATCTATCAGTTCTTGAGACCTTTCTTCTTCCCATAATTTCCATGCCTATTACATTTTGAAACATAAATACTTTTCATTCAACAGCTTACTGTTATTAGTAAAATAGAAACGCAGAGATTGTTACTCACATATCCAACAAGGTTAAGGTTGTCATCAAGACGATAAAGTCCTCTGTTTTTCTTTCCACTTACTATCTCTAGCATTAAAATGCCAAAGCTAAACACATCAGATTTTACTGAGAATTGACCATCAATAGCATATTCCGGAGCCATATAACCTCTGTAGAACATGATAGACAACCAAGACACAGATTCAAACTAATTTAAAACGAAAGAACATTAAAAATGAGAGAGTAAAATGTATCCTATCAACTTACAACGTTCCGGCCACTCTTCTTGTGACTCCTTCTGTTTGATCTCCTCCAAATGTTCTTGCCATTCCAAAATCTGAAATTTTAGGGTTCATATCTTTATCAAGTAAAACATTACTTGCTTTAAGATCTCTATGTATGATTCTCAATCTGGAATCTTCATGAAGGTATAGAAGCCCCCTTGCAACCCCAAGGATAATGTTAAACCGTTTTCTCCAATCCAAAAGTTTACCTTGTGCTTGATCTGGAAATTTTCTCATTCAAGTTATGAAGTTTGAATACTCATATTGAAAAATTGAGTTTTGAACCTATGAACATAAAAGTGAATAAGGTAACAAAAGGATATTAGGGGTTTAAGGTATTCGAACCAAATATATAGAAGTCCAAGCTTTGGTTGGGCATGTATTCATAAATCAGCAATTTTTCTTCTCCTTGGATGCAATAACCAAGAAGTCTTACAAGATTTCGGTGCTGCAGCTTGGCTATTAGTATAACTTCATTCTTGAACTCATTTGATCCCTGTCCAGAGTGCTCCGAAAGCCTTTTCACAGCAATCTCTTGCCCATCCATGAGTGCACCCTGTTATGTTGTTAAAAGAAAAAAGAAAAAAAAAAAAAAAAACAAAAAGAAGGTAAAAAGTAAAAAATTAAAAAAAAAAAGGAAAAGAAGCTGCTTGGTCTTCTAAGTTTCTATTTTCCCTAGATTCTTATACAGCATGTTCAATATTTACCCTGTATACAGTTCCAAATCCACCTTGTCCAAGTTTGTTGAATGAAAAGTTATCAGTGGCACTAGCTATTGTAGATAGGTTGAACAAAGGCAATTCCAGATCCTCCTCCTGACCTTTGTTGGTCTGACCTGTTATTCCATAGATATCAATGTTCTCTGATGTAGGTATCGAGAAGGAAAACAAAAAAAAAAAAAAAAAAAAAAAACCAAAAAAAAAGGGGTTGGGGGGGGGGGGGGGGGGGGGAGCTTCTGTTTATGCATAAGAAAAAAAGAGGAAACATTTATGGATTTGTATGGATTTGCATAAATCCATAACAATTGAAACTTGCTTACAAAAGAATTAAGATAAAATTAAGCCAAGATAATCTCCATTTATGGTATAGGGAAAGAAACATACAAGACAAGCTCTAGGTCAGGAGACCAGGACAAATTTTGGACATGCATCAACTTTGACCGACTAACCAATGTTCTATGAATTCATCAAGTACCCAATACGTCTCAGATCATGATAATTAACCTCAAAATCTAGACGCTGTTATGATTATTCATATGCTGTGATGGACAGAGAAGTGGCATACCTTTAGACATTTTTCTGTTTCTTCGAATACAATAGGCAGATAACAACAGGCCACAGACAATAGAAACAACAACTATGATAATCACCGCAATCTTCACTTTAACTCCATTGTGTGTTTCTTCATGGTTGAAATCCGCAAGGCAAAGCAACCATAGTTAAAACATTAGCCAAATATAAAAATAAGAAAACAACCTAAGGCAGGGGGAAAGATCTTGAGCAGAAAAAACCCTATAATAAGAAAACACAAAACCATAGGCCAAGCAGAAAATCACTCCAAAATATTTAAAGTAGCAAAAGTAAAAAGAAAACACAAAACCATTGGCCAAGCAGAAAATAACTCCAAAATATTTGAAGTAGCAAAAGCAAAACTAAATCACTCCAAAATATTTGAAGTAGCAAAAGCAAAACTCCGTCTGTACCTAACTCTGAAGCAGGCATTCTAACATATAGATCCTGGCCACCACCATTCAAGAGACGCCGAATGTCAATTAGATCACTAAACCAGATAGTACAGGTACTGCCTCCTTTGGCATCAGAACTTGCAAAAGCTATACAAGAACAGTTGCCCAAGCATTTCGCCTTGCATTCCTTCATATCCATACCTTGACTGACCCAAGCATTTTTGGTATCTGGCAATTTCAAGCCAACATATTTTATAAACCCATTGTTGTTCTGGCACTTCAATGTTTTATTTCGTTCACAACCTTGTCTATATTCCGCCTGTTCCCACGTTTCTGGTGAAATGGGTTTAAACCCTTTCAAACATTTGCAAACTTGTAATTCACTGATGGTACATACTCCATAAGCCCCACAGTGCCCATAACTATCACAGGCATCTTCCGAAGCTGACAGAGAGACCCTCCTTGCCGATAAACCCACGGTCCCAATAGGATGATCAAAGCTTTGCCACAAAAAAATTCCAGAATTTCCATCCTTCCCATCTCTCAGAACCAGCTTTCCTGAATCTAGGAGCTGCAAAATGGGATTCACAGCTTGTTTTGAGGAGCTGGTATACCAAACAACAGTAGTATTCTGACTGAGGATGACAGCGTTACCAGAGCTATTTATCATCAATATGCCAGATGAATCATTGATGGGTTTATGCACATTCGCTACCCATGAAACAGTTCTAAGTGGGATTTTCCTGTTCCAGATTCCCAAGAATCTATAGCTGGAATTAGCTGGGCTAAAGAAACCCAGTTTAAAGCTTCCATCCTTAGAAGTTAAGCTACTGCCATCACTAACGAACTGGGTTTGTGTGATGGCATCGATTGCGGTTGAGAACTTGATGATAGAAAAGAGCAAATGGATTCCAACGAAAACAAAACAAATATTGTCCATGCTTTTACCAAAGTATAGTTGTATATGTTTGATAAAAAAAAATCTCACTTGCCTCGTTTGGAGTCTTTCTGATGATTTATAAGAAGAGATTTTAAGAAAGTTTAAAACTCTTGGATTGAAGGGAGGGAATGAAAATAGAGACTAGTTCGATAAGGAAAAGAAAACAAACGAAAAGAAAATAAAGTATTTATTAATAATTATTCTTTAAATAATTGGTGAATGAAAGGTAAAAAAAATAAATATATATATATATATATATATTTATAATATGGTTATTTAATGAAAATAAAAAAATAAAACATAATTTATATTTTTTACAAAACTATTCTACATATAAAATATTTTAATTAATTATTTTTTAATTCATAATGATAATTTTGAAATATTTAAAAATTTTATTAAATTCTTTTTCTTTTCTTTTCTTTTCTTTCTTTTTTTTTCTTCTCATTCGTTGTCAAATTTAAGTGGAAACTGAAATCATTAAAATAGATAAAACAGCATGTGAGGGGGGTCTGGGAAACGCAAAGAGTAGAACATATCCGTGAATTACACGGCTAATTGACTTTGATGCAATCCCACAATTTTATTATTTTTTATGTTTGAGATACTGATGAAGATTCTTAGAATATTTATTTTTGTATATTTCTATATTATTTGCTTGATTTATTGCCTTAAGTGAACTTTGCATAATTATATAAATGTATTTGATGGAAATATACACGGCTTATTTACGAGGACCTGACTTATTAGAAGACAAATGTAAATAGTTGTTTAATTACATTTCATCCATTCAAACTTTTGTGGATTATCTATTTTTTGTTAATATATATATATATATATTGTGGTCTGGTTTGTACTCTTATCTTTCAATAAATTCTACTTTGTCTTCTAATAATTCCAAAGATAGTATGAGTGGCCATGCAATGTAGACAATTCAGTTTGCTTACTGGTCGTAAGTATACTTTTCTCCTCTTTTGTTTAATTTGCCATGCAATGTAGACATTTCAGTTTTCTTACTGGTCGTATATATACTTTTCTCCTCCTTTTTTTAAGTAGGAAATTAATTAGAACACAACAGGAATTTGTGCTCCCTTTTAATACAAGAGTAGGGCTTCAACCTATATTAAAAGTGGAATACGTACTCGGTCAATAAATAGATTAACAACACTTCAGATCAAACCAAGCTAACCATATAAATATGTGATAAGTGTGCCATATTCGAACAGCAAAAGTCTCATTTGTGTGGGATCCATCTTTGCACGTAAATGAGAATTATGTAGTCTCAAATTCATAGAATTTTTTATACTGGATATCCTTGTCCACAGGACCACAAGGAATTATACCACTAGTCATGATGTAGTCAAGGTCGCATTGCACATCTTCAAGTTTCTATGAGAAAGACAGCAATTTAATGTCTGCTTTCCTTAATAATAGCACCAAACAATTACGCTAGTTTTCAACCAAAAAAAAAAAAAAAACACAATAATTCCGCCAGTTATGTGAATAGGGATTTGGATTTTTTTTTTTTTGTTGGTTTTTTGGGTAATGGAATAGGGATTTGGATTTTTTTTTTTTTTTGGTTGGTTTTTTGGGTAATGGAATAGGGATTTGGATTACTTAAATAGAAAGTGGTTGAATACATGCATACATATATGATGCAAAAAAAAAAATTTCTCACAGTAGAATAAGAAAGGATATTTGGAGGAGCAAATACTACAATATATATTATTTTTATAGCATATATAAAAATGTTATAAATGACATATAATTGCATTTTTAAAAATGCTATTACAGCCAATGCTATGAAAAACTAGTCTGTTACAGTATTTTTATAATATTATATTAAAATCTTATTCTTTCATAGCATTTCTAAAATATTATGTTAAATGCTATAAAAAAACTCTTTTATAGCATTTGTCCTATATTATAATATTTTTGAAATTTATTATAAATGTCATGTTAACTCATTTTAACAGCACTTAGAAATGTTATGATGAGTATATTAATAGCATTTATAAATGCTATGTTAAGTCAATTTAATATTAATTTTAAATTCTATTTTAAATACATTTTATAATATTTGAGAATGCTATATTAAATATATTTTATAGCATTTCTAAATGCTATAATCAATAATTTAATAGCAATTGTAAATGCAATATTGAATATATTTTATAGTATTTTAAAATATTATAAAAATTATAATACAATAACACTTCAAAATATCATAAAATAATATTTTTAATGACATTTAATACACTAGTGACACTAATAGTTAGTGTCATAGATATCCATGTAACTAAAAATTATAATGACATTTTCAAATATAATTAAAAAATATTATTAATGACGTTTTAAAATCTCAAGATAAAAAAATGTCACTAGATGAAACTAATCATGTGATATAGTGACACTTGAAATCTACACTTAAAATAAATAATGAGAAATGTCATTGTTATTAGTAAAAAATAATAATAAAATATTTGACAATATTTTTCTTCTTGAACGTGTTTGCTTCATGTCTATCCATTGACCATTGACCCCCACTCTATTAGGTTTATTAGCTCCAAAATTGTTTCATTCCTCCAATGTTTCCATACCTATTACAAATCCAATCATCCAAACATATATATCAATCATCAAATACTAATCATAGTAAATTAACTTAGAATTTATTTACTTACATGACTTGGAAGATTTGTCAAGTTTTGAAAATTCCAATTCTTCTAACTTGTAAAGAGTCTTTTTTTTTTTTTTTTTTTTTTTTTTTTTTTACCTTGAAAAGCAATCTAGGTTAAGCATATACATGCAGAGAAATTTCTTCCAACTTACAAAATACACCAGGAATTCTATTTGTATTGCCTTGAGTCTGGTTTCCATTTAATAGCTTTGCTAGACAAAAATATGAGATTTTATGATTCATATTTTCATCTAACAGGACATTACTGACTTATGAATAATTAATTTTTAAGTTGAGAATCTTACGTAGATAAAATAGCTCTTGAGAAATATTCTCAATCTTTTGCAGAAAAGAAAGATGGGAAGCTTGTATTACAAATAAATAAACAAATAAACGGAAACACAAAAAGAAAAAAAAAAAACCTAACTCATGAAATAAGTTAAGAACCACGGTACCAAACTAGCCATTGAAATAAGTTAGCCAATCTAGAAATAAATTAGTCAATCTAGTGCACAAACAATATATTTACTGTTGATAGGTGCCAAGTTATGTGTGTACCTATTGCAATTCCTTAACTGAAGGACTTCATCTTAGTTTTGCAAAGTGCATAAAAAACTCTAGCATATTTAACCAATTATGTGTAAGTACACACTTGGAATGAAAATGGCAGAATTCTAGAATATACAAATTTCAAGGTAAAAAAAACAGTATCTCACTACGTGGTTAAATTCAAGCCATAAAATAATGAAACAAACTTGCCTTTTCATCTGACTCCAATTTGAAAATGCTGGTATCATCCCGGCCAAAACAGAAGAGCTCATAGCAGAATCGTGTACAGGCCATCCAGTAATTTGTCAGCAGACATGTCTATTTTTTCCTAAAGTTTATGCATAGCCATGCTCTGGCATCTAGGCACACAAACTCCACTGTTCATCAATGCACTACTCATTTAGGAAGACAAAAACTCCCTACGCATGCCCTGTTTGAGGGTGCTTTAACAGGACAACGAGTCAAAACATGGTTTTCTACTCGTATCATCCACACTCCTGATTGTAAAAATTGAAAATATTAAGGTATTGTACTCAATAGGATATACCATCTACTTGTAAGCATTAATAAAAAACCTTAACATTGTAATTCAAGGATACCAAACATGTCAATCATTCCATCAATTGCAGATGCTACTGAGATCTTTCCATTGTGGTTAAAACTTAGGGATGTAATAGCAGGTGGATCTTTAACAAGAGGAAGGACCGACTTCATGAAAGCCTAAAGATTATTAAGGCATCACATACAAAAATGGCAATCGCTTGCAAATATTATGTTCCAGGTCACAGAAGCACCTACTAAGATTTTATGTCTTCTTGTTCCACACAGTTAATAAAGTAAATCCAAATTATCAGCATAACCAGAGCCATGCCTACAAAGATAATAAATTCCTCAAATCTTTCATATTCATGGATGATAAAACAAAATCCATGCAGAGCCCAATATAACAAGATCTGAAATTAGCAATATCAGTATATCTGAACTTACAAAATAAAAAATGGAACAATAGGAATAATTAATGTGAGTTACTTCTAAAGTTCCACCAGAGCATATCAACACACAAGAGAGAGAGCCATCCATGAAACTATTATGAAAAACTGTCACCAATATTATGAAAAACTGTCATCAATACTGTGGTCCACATAAGGACCGTCCGCACCATAAACGGACTGTATATATAAATATATATATATATATATATTTAAAATTGAAGAAAATCCGAACCCAACCATCTAGCAAATAAACCCCACTTTCGAAACATACATTTTCTCTCTTCTATCTATTCGTAATTGAAGGTATTACGGTTTGATGAATACCGGTGTGGCTGCGCGACATTCAAAGGCAAAAAGAAGGAGGAGTATTTTAGGGTTCAAAAAAAAAAAGTAGAAAATATAATAAACTGACCATAAAAAATAAATGTTATTTTTTAAAATGAGATAGCATTGACTGACTGGGGGATAGGCTTGGGGACACCAAAATGGGGACAGAGGATCCGGCTCCTTTACAAGGCGGCGCGCATACCGTCCGCTTTTTTTTTTTTTTTTTTTAATAATGCTGTTAAATATTTAAAAAAAAAATACTATCAAAAAGTAAGATCTTATCTAATTTATTTTAATTTAATTAAAAATACTATAATTTTATATTATCAATAGCATTTTTTGAATATGCTACAATTATATGTTATAAAATCCTAGATTTGTTATATAAACCTGCACTCTTAATTGACTGGCTTATTCCGAATACAACATTGAGACCAGTCCATGAAATTTCCTTTTGGCTTGAAACCTTTTAAATATTGGCAAACAGGATATTTTCCAATGATACAGTTTCCATAGGCACCACAACGAGCATACTTATCACGTTATCTCTTGGCACTATTGCAAACACATCCCGACTTTGAGCCATCGAATTCCAAGCAAGGCCTGAGCTCCCAAGTAAGGTCTCCAGGAGAAGGGTCATCTGAGCTCTTCCATGATACTAAACGCCTTTGAAGACCGGTTTTTAATTTCCATCCCAGCTTCATACCTGGTAATAATTGTTACAAAATTAGAACAAAAACATTAGCAATAAAATCAAACAAAATGCACATAAATTTAAGTGGAAAATTCTTGACAGAAAAAAAATCACGGACAAAAAAGATAAACTTTTTATTAATAAAAATGGGTACAAAAAGCGAGCAAATAGCGAAATAAATTTAAAAATTGAAAAGGTCCGTACCGCGGGGACACCTCCCACCACTGAATTCATTTTTTCTCTCAAAATAAATTCACTAAATGGATGGCACCGTGAGCTTTTAGATCAAATCAACAAGAATTCGGATCACCAACTTTAACAATAATGTATCACAAGGATAATCAAAACTCTGTCACAAATACTTCTCTGAATTCTCATCTTTACCATCTCTTACGACTAGATTTCCAGAATCCAGAAGCTGTAATATCTGGTTCTGGGTAGGTTTAGTTGGGTTTGATGACCAAACAACACCACTTTTCTGGCTGAGAACAAGATTGCCTGTGCTGTTTATCATCAAAATACCAGATGAAACATTGATTGGATTCTACCGATTTGCCAACCGAACAACAGTTTTAACTGGGATATCCTTGTACCAGATTCCCACGTACCAGTTTTTGGAACTACCTGGACTGAAGAAACCCAGTCCAAAGTTTCCATATTTTGAACTAAGGTGCTGTTTCCAGTGATGGACTGGGTCCCAGAAACGGTGTCAGCAGCCATGTGAGATCTCAGTGAAGAAGAGAAATAATAAAATGGTACTCAATAGTGCAAGAGAAAGAATCCTCATTTCGTCAAAATCTTAGGCAGAGTTCTCAGCTAAGAAGCTATTTAAACACGCAGTGGAACATTCGAAAGGAAATGGAGTCAAGCTGACATTACCTTCACTGATTGGCCAGCTGAAATTCTACATCTCAATAGCATGCTAGGAACTTCTTAATAATTCAATTACTTAAAAGAAAGCAATGGTAAGCAAAATTTATATAGATACATCAGTTGGATAAGCCGTGTGTCTTTTTGCATGTATTTTCTTTCCTTCTTCGTCACTGTCCAGCCCTTGCTTTTGCATCGTTTTTCTTTCTTTGACGGCTTGTTTACATCATCTTTTATTCCTTTAAGAGGAAAAATTGTATGGCGGTAAGAAATGGAAATTGTAAAAAATAAGAATAAATCACCATATAAAAGATACTTATGTATATGTTTATTAGTAATTGATTATAAAATGGTTAACTTGGTATAATTTCTTCTTTTTTTTAATTTTTCTTTTTAATTTTGTGAGAAAATTCTTCTTTTGATGGAACATCACATGAAACGACATCTGGTGGGTTAAAAACTTATTTAGAATTGAGTCTAAACTTATATATACCCAGATTTATGGCTTCTCCAATTAGGTTTTGCGGGTGTTGGTTTACCTTACATGTACCCCAAGGCTGACAAGTCATCCAATAAAACTAATAAAATTTAAGGCCGGCCAGTGAATTTAAATATATTATTTCTCTAAGGTTTTAATTTCTCATTCGGATTATTATTAGATTTTTGCTTGCCTTATTCTGTTTGGCAAGCACACTACTTGTTTGAGGAAATTCCTCACAGAAGATGCAATTACAGTAAAAATCAACAAAATTTTTCTATTAAAATCTCTTTGAGTACCTGGGTAAAGGTTTTCTCTAATATATATATATATATATTAATAACACAGTTGGTGGTCTAGGTGACAGATGAAACCGAGTACTAACAATTCAATGCTTGTAATGTGATTGCATGTTGTCTCATGGATAAGTAAGCTCAGAGCAAAATTGTGACCGACATTGAAAAGGTCTGTGAGTCTAGACTGTATGGTGGTTTGACTCTGAGCCCTATGCTAGACTAATATCAAGACTTGTATTGATAAGCAATATGTTGATGTACATATTACGAAAACGAATACTATCTTGCATCTAAAATACTTATGGTTAATTCATTGGTCGAAGATATTTCCTGCTTGATTGAGGAACAATCTGCTTCAGATGAATGTTTTGCCTATAAAAAGACTCGATTTTTTAGGCCGTGGCAAAGTTTTTTCATCACCTAACATGAGAATCAAAGTTGACGTGGCAAAGTTTTTTCATCACCTAACATGAGAATCAAAGTTGACATACTTGGTCTGTCTTCAGGAAGCTGTTGTACACATAAGAGGCTAACATGGATGCAACGTAATACTTCTAATAGAGTGCATGAGTCCCTGAAGCATTCATCTATCAGTTCTTGAGACCGTTCTTCTTCCCATAATTTCCATGCCTAATTACATTTTAAAACATAAAGTAATTTTCATTCAACAGCTTACTATTATTAGCAAAAGAGAAATGCAGAGATTGTTACTCACATATCCAACAAGGTTAAGGTTGTCACCAAGATGATAAAATCCTCTATTTTTCTTTCCACTTACAATCTCTAGCATTAAAATGCCAAAACTAAAGACATCAGATTTTACTGAGAATTGACCACCAATAGCATATTCTGGAGCCATATAACCACTGTAGAACATGATAGACAACCAAGACACAGGAGTCAAATTAGGTTTAGAACACAAGAAGATTAAAGATAAGAGAATGTAATGTATTCTGTCAACTTACAAGGTTCCAACCACTCTTCTAGTGACTCCTTCTGTTTGATCTCCTCCAAATGTTCTTGCCATTCCAAAGTCTGAAATTTTCGGGTTCATCTCTTTATCAAGTAAAACATTACCTGCTTTAAGATCTCTATGTATGATTCTCAATCTGGAATCTTCATGAAGGTATAGAAGCCCCCTTGCAACCCCAAGGATAAGGTTAAACCATTTTCTCCAATCTAAAAGTTTGCCTTGTGCGTGATCTGGAAAGTTTCTCATCTAAGTTATAAAGTTTGAATACTCATATGGAAAAATTGAGTTTTGAACCTGTGAACATAAAAGTGAATATGGTAACAAAAGCATATTAGGAGTTTAAGGTATTCGAACCAAATATATAGAAGTCCAAGCTTTTGTTGGGCATGTATTCATAAATCAGCAATTTTTCTTCTCCATGGATGCAATAACCAAGTAGTCTCACAAGATTTCGGTGCTGAAGCTTGGCTACTAGTATAACTTCATTCTTGAACTCATTTGGTCCTTGTCCAGAGTTCGGTGAAAGCCTTTTCACTGCAATCTCTTGCCCATCCATGAGTGCACCCTGAATAATATGTTTGTTTAAAAGAGAAAAAAAAATAAAACAATAGAAAAAGAAACTGCATTGTCTTCTAAGATTCTATTTTCCCCAGATTCTTATATAGCATGTTGAACATTTACCCTGTATTCCGGCCCAAAGCCACCTTGTCCAAGTTTGTTATTGAATGAAAAGTTATTAATGGCACTAGCAATTGTAGATAGCTTGGACAAAGGCAATTCCAGATCCTCCTCCCGGCCATTGTTGTTCTGACCTGTTGCTCCATAGATATCCATTATCTCTGATGTAGACATTGAGAAGTAAGAAATAAAGGGGAAGAAAAAGATCAGCTTCTCTTTGTGCATGAGAAAACAAGGGGAAAATATTTATGTATTTGCATAAATACATAACAAGTGAACTTACAAAAGAATTAAATAAAATTAAGACGTGATAATCTCGATTTATGGCACACGAAAAGAAGCATACAAGACATGCTCCAGGTCAAGCCACCAGGGCAGATTTTAGACATGCATCAACTTTGACCCACTAACCAATGTTCTATGAATTTATCAAGTACCCAATAACTCTCAGATCATGATAATTAACACCCAATAAGTCTCAGATCATGATAATTAACCTCAAAATCCATACGCTGTTATCATTATTCATATGCTGTGATGGAAAGAAAAGTGACATACCTTTAGACATTTTCCAGTTTCTTCGAATGTAGTAGGCAGCTAACAACAGGCCAGAGACAATGGAAACAACAGCTACAATAGTCACTACAATCTTGACTCCATTTTTTATTTCTTCATGGTTGAAATCCAAATGGCAAAGCAACTATAGTTAAAACATTAGCTAGATATGAAAATAAGAGAACAACCTAATGCAAGGAACAAGATCTTGAGCATAAAAAATAAAATAAAAATAATAAAAATTGAAAAAAAAAAAAAGGGCCCATAATAAGAAAACACAGAACCATAGGCCAAACAGACGATGAATTTAACACACTCAAAAGTAGCAAACGAAAAACTCTGTCCGTACCTAACTCTGAATCAGGCATTCTAACATACAGATGCTGGCCACCATTCAAAAGGCGCCGAATGTTAATAAGTTTACCAAACCAGACGACACAGGCACTGCTTCCCTCGGCATCAGAAGTTGCATAAGCCATACAAGAACAATTGCTCAAGCATTTGGCCTCGCATTCCTTCATATTGCTCAAGCATTTGGCCTCGCATTCCTTCATATTCATGCCTTGACTGACCCAACCATTTTTGTTCTCTGGCAATTTCAACCCAACATATTTTATAAACCCAGTGTTTTTCTGGCACTTCAATGGTTTACTTCGTTCACAACCTTGCGTATAGTCCCTTTCTTTCCATTTTTCTGGTGAAACGGGTTTAAACCTGTTACGGAATTGGGAGAAAAACAAATAGCAACGGAAACAAAGAAAGCGAAGAACAAACACAAAATTAACGTGGAAACCCTTGATGGGAAAAACCACGGGCAGGGAGAACAAATCCAATATCGAAAGATCGGTACAAAAGGTGAGCCTGACTGCGCGATACCTTCTAACCCTAATTACAGCCGAAAACTAAATATATATAGTACAGAAGAAACCCTATCGGCCCGAGACCTCTGCTTCCACCACAGAGCCCCAAATTTTTCTCCAAAATTTAGTTTCACCAAATGGGTCGCACCGCGAGCTTTTCGGGTCGGGTCAACAAGAATTTGGGTCACAAACTCTAACAATCTCCACCTTGACACGAATTCTATATAAGGAATGAAAAACATACAAAACTCCAATCTTCGATAAAAGTTGCCATCCTCTTCCACAAAAGTCCTTAAAAGGCAAAGCTCAACAACAAACACCAACCAAGTCCAAGCAATGCTCAAACTTGGCTACTGGAAGTGCCTTGGTCATCATGTCAGCAGGATTATCATGAGTACTCACCTTGCTGACAACAATATCTCCACGAGCAATAACATCACGTACAAAATGATACCGAACATCTATATGTTTTGTCCTCTCGTGAAACATCTGATCCTTAGTGAGATAGATAGCACTCTGACTATCACAATTGATGACCGTACTCTCCTGCTCAGAGCTCAACTCACCTATCAACGCCCTTAACCAAATAGCTTCTTTCACCGCTTCAGCTATAGCCATATATTCAGCTTCTATAGTTGATAGTGCAACTGTTGCTTGCAAAACAGACTTCCAACTGATAGAAGTATCTCCAAGAGTAAATACATAACCAGTAGTGGACCTCCTTCTATCAAGGTCCCCAGCAAAATCTGCATCAACATATCCACGTACACCCTCCTTACTTCCACCAAACTCTAAACAAGTGTTAGTAGTGCCTCTCAAGTACCTTAGAATCCATTTGACAGCTTGCCAGTGTTGTTTGCCAGGATTAGCCATATACCGGCTCACAACACTAACAGCATGTGCAATGTCAGGACGGGTACACACCATAGCATACATCAAACTACCAACAGCACTAGAATAAGGAACATGTGACATATACTCAATATCTCTATCCGACTGTGGTGACATATCAGCAGATAATCTAAAATGAGTAGCTAATGGAGTACTTACAGGTTTAGCGTTCTTCATTCCAAAACGCTCCAGAACTTTCTCAACAAAAGATCTTTGAGTCAAGAAAAGTTTACCTGCAGATCTATCTCTCTCAATCTCCATACCAAGAATCTTCTTTGCTGCTCCCAAATCTTTCATCTCAAATTCACCACTCAATTCTGCTTTCAATCTGTTGATATCGGATTTCTTCTTGGCCACTATCAGCATATCATCAACATAAAGCAACAAATAGATAAATGAGCCATCTTCCAACTTCCTAAAATACACACAGCTATCATATTGGCTTCTAGAATAGCCATGGCTAAACATAAACCCATCAAACCGCTTGTACCACTGACGAGGGGATTGCTACAAACCATACAAGGACCTTTTCAACAAACACACATGATCCTCTTTTCCTTCAACCTCGAAACCTTCGGGTTGCTGCATATAAATTGTCTCCTCAAGCTCACCATGCAAGAAAGCGGTCTTCACATCTAGTTGCTCCAACTCTAAATCATGCATAGCAACTAGCGCTAACAAAGCACGAATAGAAGTATGTTTAACGACAGGGGAAAATATATCATTAAAATCAACTCCCTGTACCTGTGAATACCCCTTCGCTACTAAACGTGCTTTGTACCTCGCATCTTCAACACCAGGGATGCCTTCTTTCTTTTTGTAGACCCACTTGCATCCCACAATCTTCTTACCCTCTGGAGGTAATGCTAACTCCTAAGTGTGGTTCTTATGAAGCGACTCCACCTCTTCCTGCATAGCAATTAACCACTTTGCAGAATCCTCACATGAAATGGCTTCATGATAGTTGCAAGGATCACTGGGACTCTCGATCTCCTGTGCTGCAACACAAGCAAAAGTGACATAGTCTGCTAAACTAGAGGGCTTCTTGATCTCCCTGCGAGGTCTATCCTTGGCAATCGAATGCTCCTGCACCTCCTCAATTCTCTCTTCTTCCACATGAGTGGGTGTCTCAAATGGGCCTGAAACTGAACCATTCTGTGAAGTACTTACTTCCTCCACCCTAAACTCCACCTGCTTTGGCATACTGTCTGAAACAACGAGCTCCTTTTTCGGATGCAGCATTGCCATCTCATCAAACACAACATCCCTGCTAATCACAACCTTAGATGACTTTGGATCAGGAAGCCAAACTCTGTACCCTTTTACACCCTGCGGGTAACCAAGAAATATGCCCTTCTTCGATCTAGGCTCAAGCTTACCATCATTAACATGAACATAGGCAGGGCATCCAAACACCTTCAAATCTAAATAATTAGCAGGTTTTCCAGACCATACCTCTTCAGGAGTCTTGCAATCGATTGCTGCCGATGGAGAACGATTCACCAAGTAGCAAGCTGTAACAGCTGCTTCTGCCCAAAAGTCCTGTGCTAACCCAGAATTCGACAGCATGCATCGGACTTTCTCCATAAGAGTTCTGTTCATCCGCTCAGCCACACCATTTTGCTGCGGAGTTCCTCTAACTGTGAGATGTCTAACGATCCCTTCGTTTCTACAAAACTCATTGAAAACACCATCACAGAACTCCAATCCATTATCTGTACGAAGGCGCTTCACCCTTCTTTCCGTCTGCTTCTCTACCAAAGCTTTCCATTGCTTGAAGATAGCAAATACGTCATTCTTGTGCTTCAAAAAATATACCCAGACCTTCCTGGAGAAATCATCAATGAAGGTCAACATATATCTGCCACCACCCTTAGAAGCAGTACGTGCGGGTCCCCAAAGATCTGAATGAATATAGTCTAGAGTACCTTTGGTTTTGTGAATTCCAGTACTGAAGCTAACTCTCTTCTGCTTCCCAAACACACAATGTTCACAAAACTCCAACTTCGAGATACTCCGATCACCAAGCAAACTCCGTTTGCTCAACATCGCCAAACCTTTCTCACTCATATGGCCCAATCTCATATGCCACAAACGAGTAACATCCGAAACTGACATGGACACTGAAACAGCAGCCGACCCCATTACCACAGAACCCTGTAGCCTGTATAATGTACCAACCAGGCTAGCTTTCATCACCACCAAAGCACCCTTCAGAACCCTCAAAACTCCACCTCCACCAGCAAAAGAACAACCAGACTTGTCCAAAGCAGATAAAGAAATTAAATTTTTAGACATATCTGGAACGTGACGTACCTCAGATAGTGTTCTAATAATTCCATCATGCATCTTCACCCTTACAGTTCCAATGCCGATGACACAGCAAGGATGATCATCTCCCATCAGCACAACACCTTTATCCACCGGAACATAAGAAGAGAACCAATCCCTATGGAGACAGATGTGAAACGAACAAGCTGAATCCAAAATCCATCCCTGCTTGCCCGAACTATCTTCAGTCACTGAATAAACATCTCCATCTTCAATTTCCTCATGTGCGACACTGGCTTCGGCATGTTCCTTACTCTTTTCATTATTTTTATTCTGAAGCTTACGACATTCAGTTTTGATGTGCCCCTTTTTCTTACAGTAGTGACAAATAAGGTTTCTGAACATTGACTTCGATCTTGGCCGACTACCACCATTGTTATTTTGATCTCTAGATGATGTTCTACCTCTAACAATCAAACCCTCTCCTCCGGAACTCCCAAAATTATTGTTATCCGAACTGCTGGTCAACTCCTTATCAAACAACTCCTTAGAATATAAAGAAGCTTTCACATCCTCCAATTTTAGGGTTTTATTACTGTAAATCAAAGTCTCCCTAAAATTTTTATACGATGGAGGTAAGGAACGCAGTAGCATTAGGGCCTGATCTTCATCATCATATTTAATGTCCATGTTTGCCAGATCCAACAAAATAGTAGAAAAATCATCTATGTGTGTTTTAATAGATGTACCTTCAACCATAGAAAGGGTGTATAGACGGTGCTTCGCAATCAGTTTCGTTGTGAGATTCTTTGTGATGTACAAAGATTCCAACTTGTCCCATAAGTCCTTTGTTGTCTTCTGATCAAGGACCTCCCTCAAAACTTCATTGGACAAGCATAGCTGAATGGTGGATAGGGCACGCTCATCAACCTCGGCTTTCTTTTCGGCATCCCACGAAGACGGCATCTGCTCCTTGCCAACCAACGCCTTGTGTAAACCGTTCTGTGTCAAAATCGCCTTCATCTTGACTTGCCACATGGAGAAACTCATGTTGCGCTCAAATTTCTCAATGTCGAACTTTGTTGCCATGATAAAAAAAAAAAAAAATTCCCAAATAGATCGATGCGGCTCTGATACCACTTGTTACGGAATTGGGAGAAAAACAAATAGCAACGGAAACAAAGAAAGCGAAGAACAAACACAAAATTAACGTGGAAACCCTTGATGGGAAAAACCACGGGCAGGGAGAACAAATCCAATATCGAAAGATCGGTACAAAAGGTGAGCCTGACTGCGCGATACCTTCTAACCCTAATTACAGCCGAAAACTAAATATATATAGTACAGAAGAAACCCTATCGGCCCGAGACCTCCGCTTCCACCACAGAGCCCCAAATGTTTCTCCAAAATTTAGTTTCACCAAATGGGTCGCACCGCGAGCTTTTCGGATCAGGTCAACAAGAATTCGGGTCACAAACTCTAACAAAACCCTTTCAAACATTTGCAAACTTGTAATTCACTGATGGTACAAACTCCATAAGCACCACGGTGTCCATAATTATCACAGACATCTTCTGAAGCTGACAGAGAGACCCTCCTTGCTGATAAACCCATGGTCCCAATAGGATAATCAAAGCTTTGCCGCAAAAAAATTCCAGAATTTCCATCTGTCCAATCTCTCAGCACCAGGTTTCCTGAATTCAGGAGCTACAAAATGGGATTCCCAGATTTTTTTGAGGAGCTGGAAGACCAAACAACAGGAGTATTCTGACTGAGGAGGACGGCATTGCCAGAGCCATTTATCATCAATATGCCAGATGAATCATTGATGGGTTTATGAACATTTGCTATCCATGAAACAGTTCTAAGTGGGATTTTCCTGTTCCAGATTCCCAAGAATCTACTGCTGGAATTAGCTGGGCTAAAGAAACCCAGTTCAAAGTTTCCATCTTTAGAAGTTAAGCTTCTGCCATCACTGATGAACTGGGCTTGAGTGATGGCATCAACAGCGGTTGAGAACTTGAAGAAAGGAAAGAGCAAATGGATTCCAATGAAAGCAAAACAAATATTGTCCATGCTTTTACCATACTATTATAATTGTCACACTGCAACTTGTAATAAGTCCCAACTACGCCAAATGGTAGAAGAAAGACACAATATGAGAGGGGTTTAGGAAACGCAAAAGAGTAGACCAAACCCCCCATGTACACGGCTAATTGACTTCGATGCAAACCCACAAAAAGTTCCCTATTGATTGGCGAGTAACATATTCTTACCATCATCATCGGTGGGAAACCACTTCGGCTATTGTGGTAGCCAGTAGTGGTGAGTTCACTTGGATCAAAAGTCACTTATCATAGATGGGCAGTTTTTCAACCCAAAAATAATAATAATAATAATAAATAATACTAATAATAATAATAAATAAAATATATGGGCAGATGGAATTACGGTAATATATTTTCGGTTTTGAAATCACACCAATTTTTTTTTTTTTTTTGGCAGCGATAATTACATTTCATGCATAAACACTTTTGTGGATTACATTTTTTTTTTTTTTTTGGGTCCTCCACTATATATATATTTATATATATATTGTGGTTGGTTTGTACTCTTTCTTTTTATTCTTACTCTATATTTTGGAAAAGTATCATTTGGAGTCGGGGATAACCCTCGTCCATGGCCATGGGACCACAATGCTGTTTTATCTTTACAACCACCACTAATTTTGATGTAGTCAACGTCGCAATGAGCATTTTCAAGTTTCCATGAGGAAAAGTCAAAGATCTTAAACAACAATTGAATGTCTCCTCTGCTTTCTAGTGGCACCAAATAATTCCGCTAACTATGTGAATAGGGGTGGGTTTGGATTTGTTGACTACATACATACGTGCATGTAAAAAGATATTTCTAATAGTATAATAAAAAAGATGCTTTTGGAGCAATCCACCAAAAAAAAAGAAAAAATTACTTTGGAGGGGCAAATCAACATGATATATATATGTATAAATATATATATATATATATATATGTATGAAGGTACAAATACATAGGAATATCATTAATATTATTATGGTTTATGAGAATGTTGAGTACCATTTGGATCTAGTTTAGTTTCTTAGTTTATTATTTATTAGTTTCTCTTTATTTAGCTGTTTTTTATTTATTTATTTTATTTATATTTTATTACTAGAGCTCTCTAGAATCCCATGACTTGGAATGATATTGAATCAGCTTGGTAGCATTTAATTCTTTAATAATAAAGTCAATTTTAGCAATTAAAGAAAAAAAAACTGAAAAATATAACTAAACCACTGTTTTATATGGTTGTCAGGCTTTTTGCATCCCTTTGCGCTGACAATGCTATTTTTAGTCATCACAAGGAAACAAGAAAATAAAATTGAAATTGCAATGTTGTAAGCTTATGATGATATGATCAACAGATCCTTATCGACCTTCAAGGAGCGTAATGGTAACTCCGTTGACAGAAGGCAGTTGTGTAGTTGAGGCAGAATCTCCTGCGTATGAATTTTTTCCTAAACAAAGTCCAGGTTCTGTAGGCTGTGGTAATGGACGCTCACTTCCTAACATCTGAACTACAGATGACATTGTCGGCCTGTCCTCGGGACGCAATTGCATACAAAGGAGACTGATTTGGATGCTGCGCAGCACTTCAGATTCAATGTAAGAGTCCCCAATATTTTCATCAATCAGTTCTAAAGGCCTTCCTTCTTTCCAAAACCTCCATGCCTATAACAAGTAAAAAGTCATTTTGTTTGCATAGCATACAAAAATCAATAACATTTGCTTCTTAAACTTACATGTCCAATAAGGTTAAGGCTGTGGTTTATATGATAGAGGCCTTTACTTCTCTTTCCACTTATTATCTCCAGCATTAGTATACCAAAACTAAAAACATCAGATTTGATGGAGAATAGCCCATCAATAGCATATTCAGGTGCCATATAACCACTGAACAAACATCACATAAATATAGCATGTTAGAATATAAACAGAACTGGACTAGGAGAGAGCATTTCATGTCATAAGTACTTACTAGGTTCCAACTACTCTTTTTGTGTTTCCTTCAGTTTCATCTCCACCAAAAGTTCTAGCCAACCCAAAATCTGAGATTTTTGGGTTCAACCCACCATCAAGTAGAACATTACTTGCTTTGAGATCTCTATGTATAATTCTCAATCTGGAATCTTGATGAAGGTAGAGAAGCCCCTTAGCAACCCCACAGATAATGTTGAACCGCTTAGACCAATCTAACAGTTTACCTTGAGTTTGATCTGGAAAATTTAAGTTTGAGTAAAGGACTTAGCATTGGTAATAAGCCTGTTATTCAACCTCACTAAGAATATATAGCTTCTTTGGGAGACAAACCAAAAATGAAGAAGTCTAAGCTTTTGTTCGGCAGGAATTCATAAATCAGCAAGTTCTCTGCTCCCTGAATGCAACATCCAAGAAGCCTTACAAGATTTCGGTGTTGCAGTTTGGCGATTAATATCACTTCGTTTTTTAATTCCCTCAATCCTTGTCCAGAAGTCCTTGAAAGCCTCTTCACAGCTATTTCTTGTCCATCTGCCAATCTACCCTGCGAATTCAATTTTATATTGTTAATATAAGAAGAGGTCCTCTGTCTTTTACTATCCTCATAGTAGCATATTACACACTCACTTTGTATACAGGTCCAAAACCACCTTCACCAAGTTTGTTGCTAAGTGAGAAGTTATCTGTGGCACTAGCTATTACCGACAGGTCAAAAGATGGGAGCTCCAGGTCTTCCTTTTTTCCTTCATTTTCTTCACCTAATTTGCCATTAATTAAACAAATAAATAAATAATGAAAGAAGATGGACTTCATTCAAATGTTAAAATTAAATTAATTTGATCCACTTCATCCATGCTTACCCTTGAAGAAAAGTAGAAAATCTATCATAATCCATACTAATTCTTTGAGGGGATCTTTTAATTTGTTTTATTTGGTCTTCTTTTGATTTTGGTATTCTTTAGTCTGTGGCTCTTGTTATGAGTATCAGCCTGAAACTTCATTTAAAAAATAGCAGACAGAAGAATAAAGTTTTCTACATAGACTATCTTTTTTTTATTATCAATTTTATCATATATTCAACACCACAAAAAGGACTTCATCTAAGAAATTTCAACCAGGACCCACATCATAATTTCATAAACCTATTAAGACTTTATAAAACTCTACTTCAAATCCTTTGCATACTGTATTCTCTGCTTGTTTTGTACTTCAATTTTATATTCATGAAATTCTTTTCCAGATAATTGGAAATTTTCAATACCATGTGATTCCACTAAACTATATAAATTAATTTATGTCACAGAAATCTGCAGAGAAAGAAGTATGTACCTTCAAAGTCTGTCCTCCTCCTCCAAATGTAATAGCCAACTAAAAGCATTACAAGTACTATAGCAGCCACAGCCGCAACTATCACTCCAACCATCCACTTCTCATCTTTCGCCTCTTCATGAATAATTTTGAGACAGCAAAAAAAACCGGTCACATGGAGTAGAGAAATATTGAAAGAAACTTCCAAAATCAATATGAAAGTTTGTAACTTCAAAACAAGAAAAATATATATGTATATATGTAGATATATATATATATATATATAGAAGGGACTTTTGTACAAGCACAAAACAAAAATGATCTCATTCTCATACCTAGCTCTGAAGCAGAAACCCGAACATAAAGAGACTGTCCTCCACCAGGAATCTGTTTCATATCGATAAGATCACCAAACCAGATGGCGCAGCCACTCCCTCCTTCTCTAACATCTGTGTTTGTATAGGCCATGCATGTGCAGTTGCTCAAGCATTTGGCTCTACACTCCTTGAGATTCATGCTCCTATTGATCCAAGTATGTGTGGTGTCTGGCAACTTTAGCCCTTCATATTTGGCAAACCGATCATTTATCTGGCAGTACTTTAATGGCTTGTTCCTAGCACACCCATCAGACCAGTCATTTATGTTCCATTTCTCTTGCAATTTAGGCCTGAATCTCTCTAAACATTGACAGACCGGTGAGGCACTGAGAACACAATTTCCATTGTCACCACAGAGGCCATAACTATCACATTGGTCTCTTGGAAGTCCTGCATAGAGAGTCCATTTCTTATCTATATCTGACCATATCAAGGACTGGCGAAGAAAGGGGCTGCTCGTCCTGTTCAAAACCATTATTCCAATCAAAGAATCGTTTACCATGTTGATCATTGTATAAACCTCATCTTCATTGGAGACAAAACTGTACTTCAAAAGGGGAAGTGATTTTATGGGTTTGCCACTTAATCGAATACCATTCCATGGTCCACTTCTAAAGAATTCCTTTGAGCCTTTCCACATTACTGTCTCAGGAAAGCTATGAAGCTCCATTTCCCAGGTAACGTCCCCAGGAGATGGATCATCTTCACTCTTCCAAGATGTTAGCCGCCGATTAAGGCCAGTCCTCAAGTCCCATCCAAGTCTCATTCCCGGTAACAATGTGTCACAAGGATAGTCAAAGCTTTGCCACAGGTAGTTCTGTGCATTTTCATCTTTCTCATCTCTCAGGACAAGATTCCCAGAATCCAAAAGCTGTAGTATAGGACTTTGAGCTTGTTTCGACGCGTTTGTAGACCAAAAAACAGAGTTGTTGTTCTGACCCAGAAGAACAAAATTGCTGCCTGTGGTGTTCATCTTCAGTATCCCAGATGAATCGTTGATCGGTTTGTCCCGGTTGGCCACCCAAACAACAGTTTTATCTCGGATATTATTGTACCAAATTCCCAAGTAGCGGTTCTTGGACTTGCCGGGAGAGAAAAAACCCAGTTTAAAGCTTCCACCTTTGGAAACCAAGGAGGACTTTCCATCAGAAATGGAGTGGGTTTGAGCAATGACATCGACTGCAGAAGCGTTTTTGAAGAAGGAAAAGAGTATGAAAGTAGTGAGAAACAGAGAAAGAAGGTTTTCCATTGATGACCAGGTTGTGGAGCTCGTTGCTTGCGAGCTGGAAGTGTGGTAGCCAGTGATATTGTCTGATTGGCAGGGAATACTGGCCGAACCACACGGCGTTGACTTGTGACTTCCACTGGGATACTAGTCAAAAAGTTGATCTGTGCCAATATTTTTAAAACTTCATTAACAGCGATTGACAGTGATTTGGAGTGCCCCTTTGATGATATCAACCAGTGAGCAGAGACAATTCACATGTTTGGTCAAATTCATCCCCCCCAAACAGTACGTAATTGGACCATATAATTCAGCTCCACTTTGAAACGCATATTGCTATGTAAAATATGGTGTATATTTTTTCAACAGCAATTGTTACGGTCTATTATATGGATGTCCAAAGGTAAATCTTATCCATATGAAGACCATGAAGACCATGTTCTAAAGTGGGTAGCAAAGGAGATTTTTTTTTTCTTCTTTTTTTTCCCCTATAAAGAGCCTTAAAATATATATATATATATATATATATTTATATGTATACATATATATATATATATATTATTTATTTATTTTTGTTTTTCTATTAATACCTGCAAATATCATTAAAACTTTCAATAATGATTAGATCTTGGCTACATATAGCTCCGAAGCTCACCTAGAATTACATGTTAATTCTACCATAGCATTAGGGGTGGGTATGGATTGGGTTGGTTTGGTTTTGGACCGAAATACAACCCATTCCATACATATCGGTTTTTCTAATTTATAATACAAACCAAATCATTAAAGTATTAAATCCAAACCAAACCAAATCAAACCAAACCATTTATGATCGGTTTGGTTTGGATTGGTTGATCAGTTTGAAACTTACTAATTTATAAATATATAATACAAATAAAAAAATTTCCAAATATAAAATATAAATAATAAATTATAATTATCCAAACATAAAATACAATTAGAATAATACAATATAGTCTACAATGAAAAATAAAAAAGAAAATATAGTAAATGATACACATCATGCACTTATTAAATAGCAAACATTAATGTCATCATCTCACTCCTATAAGATCAAATTAAAATTGTTAGAACAAATAATGTAAAATAATACATTCGTCAAAATTCATTCATTCAAGGATCAATACATAATTTCTTTTTTTTTTTTTTAACCTTAAAACTTTGGTAAATCATAAGTCAATCAACGTTGACAGGTTCACTAATTTTAATTGATTTTGTAAACTCTACAAAGATCAAAACAATAAAATTAGCAATAAATTATATTTAAACATTTATATATATATATAAGTAACAATTGGATACAATATATGTATATATATATATATGATGGGGATGTAAAAAAAATATATATATTATGGTGATGGTGATGGACTGGTGGTGGGTGGCAACAAAGGTAAATGTTTAGTTTGGGGTTACAACTTAAAATTTGATTTGGGATTTGGGATATGGGGATGTAAAAGAAAAAAAAAATTATATACATATATATATATATATATTAAAAATCAATATATAAAAATGGAAAAAAAAAATTTAAAAATTAATATATAAAAATGAAAAAAATATTCTAAAATTAATATATAAAAATGAAAAAAATATTCTATATATATAATTTTTTAGTTATATAATATTTTATTTGGATTGGATTGGTTGTGGATTGGAAATATCCACAACCAATCCAATCCATAAAATTTATAATATTTTAAACCCAATCCAATCCAATTGATGTAAAAATCTAATCCAAACTGTTAAAAATGGATTGGATTGGACGGGTTAAACGAGTTGGATTGGATTTTGCCCACCCATACATAGCATAATCAATGCCCAAAAATTAGACCTGGCAATTTGGATCATGATACGGTGACACGACTCGAAAACGACACGGAATAAATGGGTTTGGGTTTATTATAAATGGGTTCGGGTCATAATCGGGTCAACCCGTTTAACACGAATATTAATCGTGTCATTTTCGGGTTGACCTGTTTAACTCGAAATTGACCCGTTACGACCCATTTATTAAACGTGTCAGTTTCAACCGGACACGATTATACACCTATTACAACCCATTTAAATTTAATTTTAAATTAATATTTTATCACTAATATAATATTTAATAACTAAAAAATATTATAAATTAAAAATTTTATAAAAATAATTTTCTATTGCTAATTTTTTAAAAACAAAAAATACATCTTTAATAAAACAAAAACATAAAAATAAAAATAAATAAAAAAATTTTTGGGGTTAATAGGTTAATTTTCTGGTTAACGGGTTAATAGATTAGTTTTCGGGTTAATAGGTTAATTTCAAGTTAACGGGTTAATAGGTCAACACGACCCGTTAAAATAATCGTGTTAAACGGGTCGTGTCGTATTGACCTATTTATAAACAGGTCGGGCTAGTGATTTAGGTACCTGACACGATTAATAAATGGGTCGTGTTCGGGTTAGGCATTTTTGATACGATTATTAAACGGGTTGACACGAACACGACCCATGAACACGAATTGCCAGGTCTACCAAAAACCTTGTATATCCTTTCAAAACTTGAATCAACCAGGACATATGACATACCAATTCTAAAATCTTACAGTCTACTTTTCAAATGAAACTAAATTGGACTGACTATTTTTTGCCTCGCAAATGGGACTCATGGGATTTAGTTAAGTCTCTCAAAGCTAGACTGAAAGGTAACAATTGGACAGTTTCTTGGATCCCAAGGTAGGCTAACAAATGTGCTGACCTAGCAGCCAATGCAGCCTTGAAGGACAACACAACTTTATTTTGTTCTAATGTTAATATATGTAACTGCTCAGCCATTTTTTTGGACCAAATCCTCACATAGGAAAGTGCTGCTTATACCATGGGGTAAGCCGTTTGTTTCTGGCTCCCCTTTCCCTTTTTGTGCTTAATGCAGATAACATTATCCAAAAAAAAAAAAAAAGGAAAACAAAACCAAAAATTGGATTGACTATTTTGGGTAATTTACTTTTACTGGACAAAATTTGAATTAATCCAATCCAAGGGAACAAAGGAGCTTTTAAAATGCCATTTTTTTTTTTTGATAAATAAGTGCTTGTTTGCTGTATTTTTTTTTATTTTTTATATATATATAATCTTCTGTTTTCAACTTTTTTTCTTATTCTTTAGTTATTTATAATTAATTTTGCTTTAAATAATAGTTAGGTTAGGCTCCTATCTAATTAGTCTCCTTAAGACCGTCTGGGGACAAATTTTGTAAAGGCCATTTCAGGTGGACAAGGAAACCCAAATGGTTTTGGCTAGGGGAATTTGGCCCAATGTCCTTCTTTCAAGGCCTCTAATGAAATATACCCCACATTTCTTAGTTTTTTTTTATCTGCCCTCTGCTTCCCATTTTATCCGCAATGAAAGTAAAAAATTACTTTACTTTCCTTTCTTCATTCCTTCAGTCCAAGAAACCCACAGTCTTTAGTTTCTGCACTCGGCTTTTCTATTTTTCTTCATTCCCCAGAAAACCCACACACAATCTCATTAAGAAAAAAAAAAATCCATGCTCCATATCCTTGCATCTCTTACCTCTTCTCTTGCAAACATATGAAAGACTAAGGAAAAATTGCGTTTGAGGTAAGGATCTGTGTATTTTGATTGTTTTTTTTTTTTTTTTTTTAGCTTGGGTTTTTGCTTGATTGGTGAAAGGTGAAGATGATGATTGCAATGGAGGAAACTAGTCGAAATCAAGTAGTAGTAGTAGTAGTAGTAGTAGGTTATACAATTTAGTGGTGTGATTAAATTTTATGAGTATGCTTTAGGGTTGGTTTCTATATTGCTTTAAGGTTAGAAACACTTCACAAGTGTTTGTTGAATTTTCTGATTGCAACAGAATATTAAAGGAAATTGAAAGATAAGAAAACCCAAAAAAACAAAATTGAAGAATAAGTAGAAAGCAGTTATGGTTAAAATCTGCTTCAAATGTTGAATCATTTGTTTTCTTGTTTATATTACACTCACCATCCTACTAGATATCATAATTTAATTACATAACTTCATTTTGATTTTATGTTGGTTTCTTGTTTATGGTTATGAAGGTGAGCGGTAGTTTTGCAGAGGAGCTTCACTTGGAAAGTTTGCAGCATCAAATACAAAGTGATCTTATGCCAAGTGCTCGATGTGACCAAAGTGATTCTTATGGTATCCTTTTAGTTATATGTTCTATGGCGAATTATATAAGTTAACTTCTTCTTTTTTTGTTTACAATTAGTTAATATTTAAAAAAGATGTTATACCTGCTATATGGACCATGAGGTATACTATCTATGTTGTTTAGTTTGCCTTAATTTCTTTCTGTTTAGTTTTCAGCCAAGGTTGGAATTTCTTAGGCTTGGCTGGTGCAACATTATTAATTTTCAAGTTGATTACAAATATGTAGTTGGGGATAGGATAGGTGAATTGTCTTATACTTATTCCTATTTTATGAATTTGAGGTTGGTTGCAGAGATGTGGTATTAGTTTGCTTGTGGTTTTGTATTATAGTCTAATGGCACTCAAGACTTCCATGATAAACTGATATTTACAGATTGAGAAACCCATACTATTGGTTATAATTCCAAAAATGTGCTTGAAAATGCCTTAGGTCAGGTGCATATCGTTATCCTTGTGCACTTGATCATGAGGTTGATGTAGTGTCCCTCCTTAACATATGGAAGTTGTGGGTTTTTTTTTTTTTTTTTTTTGTCTAGAAGTAATAATCGTTGCCCCCACACCCTTTCTGTGAATTTCATGTAACAATTGGTGTATTACTAGAGTGGATATCATGATGGTCTCATAGTAAGAGAAGAAGTTGTAGCACAAGAGGGATTTAATATTGGCTTTAAGGAATCAGTCCTTGTTGGGTACAAATGGGGTCTAGTTAAAGGTGATACCAGATAAAAGAAAACAAAAGAGGAAAAGAATTTGAATGCTCTGTTGCTCATAGAGTTTTTAATGAAATTGCTATAAGCACATGATTAAAAAAGAATTTAAATGCTCTGTTGCTCATAGAGTTTTTAATGAAGTTGCTATAAACATGTGATTAACTTCTTTTCTCTGCTACTTTTGTTTTCCTGTTTTTTCCAATCTGCATCCCTATGAACTACCTTCACTTTAGTTCCTGAAGACTAGAAAGAGAGCATTTAAATTCTCAATATGGTAACCAAACTCTCAAAGACATGAATTGTATGGTTGCTTTTCATAAGGGTTTGACAACATGGGCTAAGTGGGTGGATTCTACTATGAATCATAGTAAAACCAAAGTCATCTTCCAAGGAATTTCTCTTACCCACTACCATTAAGTTTACTTCTTTCCCATCACCATTTTTTTTTTTTTTTTGAAAACCAAAAATTAATTGCGTGAATTTCTCTGATGCTTTTTTTTTTCTTTCTTTTTTTTCCTTTTCATATTTAGTGGCAAGGGATTGGAATGAGCTAGGGGTGACAAACTGTGGAAATGAGACAAAACTCCCTAAGTGGATCAGTTATCGAGGTGGATTGCCCAAGGCATTATATGTGGTGAAAGATGTATTAACTGGAATGAGAAAACATGTTCATCTGCTGGACATAACAACTTTATCACAACTCAGAAAAGATGCACATCCTGGCTTTTATAATGGCTTTAGGCGTATGGACTGTAACCATTGGTGTATTGCTGGACTTCCAGATACTTGCATGGTGACGGAGGATTGAGGCAAGGTTGCATGAGTCAAACATATGAGGGATTCAAAGTGGGTGAGACTAAGACAAAGTTATGAAAAAGTTCTCAAATTGGCATAAAAATTTGATTATCGTAGGGCTTTCGGTAATTACCAATGAAATCTACGGTAATCAATTTTTCCTTGCTAGAAAAATTATTGTAGGTTTCATCGATAATTACCGAAATTCCTATGGTAATCATATTTTATCAATTTTTTTGCCCCCACAAGTCTCCTAATGTGTGTTAAATGCAACAACATGCAAAAATACTTTCTTCAATGATCCTAAGGAAAAAAAACCCTAAAAGTTCTAAAAAAGTTTTCAAATTGGCACAAAACATTACCCTCGGTAATCCACCTTGTTTGTAATTTTCTCACTTTTTCCAAATCTTGTGTGGATTCTTTTGTCAGAATCATTGATAAATGTTAGGACCCGTCCAAAATTCCTCACTGGAACCTTAGACAAGCCCTGATCCCAGGGAAACCCTACCAGACCCTCCAATGGAAAATCTAGCAGAACCTCCCTTAAGGGTTGGACTTACCACAAATTTCCTGCACTGAAAACATACTTCTATATTCATCCCCTTATTCCTCCCACAATACTACAAATTTATTCCACAAATTTACAGCACTCCAAAAGAATAACAGTAAATCAGTGCATAATTAATAACTAAATGTCCCGTACAGTATACAAAGCATTATACAAATAAAAGTGGAATTAATACAATGACAGATGAAACAGTACAAGATGGAGAGGAAAAAGGGAAGAAATACTTCTTGGACTTTCGGCAATGAACCGAGACGTCGGGCTCGCCCCGGACGATCAACGTCTCCCAACCTGAACCTAGAAGAACGGAATTTAAAAACGTGAGATGCTAATCATCTCAGTGTGTGACCCTATCTGCTGTACACCTTTAATATTAATAATATAACAAATAAAGGAATTTACTTACTTAATACCAAACAATTAAATAAATAAATAAATGAATAATAAACATTTGAAGGTAATACTTTCTCTCAAAACCCTCACTATTCACTCCGTTGGAAATGTTCCCATTTCAAAATATTTTCACAAAACCCGATATTCGTATTTTCCGAAAACCAAGGAATCAATTCATTTAATAAATAATAGATAAATACCCCAAATATAAATAAAATGTAATAAAATATAATAAATAATTTTTTGAACACTTTGGGGTTTGAAATTTCTATCCGAAAATTTATACTTGACGCACCACACCATATACCAGTGATGCCCTCCGATACCCAGCGTCCCGAGCATTGACTAGCGGGAGATTAAAGAGAGAAACTTGCATACGGCACTTCGGCGTCCCGACAGTACCGCTGCTGAAACTGTCATCCCGGCCAAGGAGGCGGGCGGCTGATGCGCAATATATAAGACTTGCCTGCCCTCGGTCCAATGGTAACTCACGGGAGACATAATACTTGCGCGCTGACCACATATACACCGGAACACCAATACTGTATGAGTGCGTCTAAAATAATTATTAAATTAATCATAACCGTACCGATTTTCCAAAATCACCATGGGAAATATACCAATTTTCAAATTTACCATCCCACATATTTTCCTTTAACATACCCGGTACGAAAACATCAATAACAAATAAAAATAATTTTTCTCGTAACACGAGGTCCAACAAATAATATTCTACGGGCATAATTATAAAATTTAAACCACCAATTTAAACAAATATTTTCCTTACAATATTTAAACCAATTATGCCCAAAAACAATATAAAAATCCAAACACAATTAATTAATGAAAATACTTGTTCATATATAATAAATACAATTAAATCACAAGAAAATAATAATCAGGAAATTTTTAGTAACCCAAAATTTCGTTTAGCATCAACAACATATACGCACTTATAAAATAATAATTTTCTACAATTATAATTAAATTGCACCACATGAGCATAATTCCAAATATCAATTAAACACCAATTAAATATAATTAATTGCCCCAAAATATTTTTTAAAGGTGGGTCACTCACCTGGAGCACGCAATTAATCTAAGATCATCCATGGAATCAATTCCACGACTTACCCGTGCTCCTAGAACATAATTCACACACAGTCAAATAAATTAATATTTTATTCGGGTAAATAATACCCGGTACCCGGGGGGTCTAACACAAACTTTAACCAAAATTGACAAATTATATGTCTATGGAAAGCTTGTGAGATGAGGATCACATTACCGACCTCCATTGAGCTCAATTCAACTGGCGGTGACTGGAATTTGGTCGGAAAGCTTCGGTCGAGTTTAAACTTGAGGGATCTCTCAAACGGTGGGGATTTTGGGCAATCTAACCCCGGAAATGGACTCAAAGGGGTTGAAAATGGTGGGATAGAGGTATGGATTGAGCTAGGTTGGCCGGAAAACACAATAAAAGAGGAGAGAGAAAATTTCCAGCCGGCGGCTTCTCCGGCCCGATCTGGGAGTGTCCAGCAACCGGTGGCCGTGAAATTTTGCAGCCGAGCTCGCCTCCGTCCCCCGCTCCTCTCTGGCTGGCACGTGTAGCAAGGTGGTGGCCGAAAACGAAGAAATGGCGACGATCCGAGAGGAAGAAGGAAAGGAAAGGAAGAAGGAGAAGGAAGAAGAAGAAGAGAGCTTCGGGTGGCTGGGTGTTTTTTCCACGTGGGAGAAAAGAAAAAAAGAAAAGAAAAAGAAAGAAAAAGAAATAAATTAAAAACAATTAAATCATATTAAAAATAATATTATTATATAAAATAACAATAATAAAATAATATGGTTTTAAGCATGGTTGACATGTGGCATCTCACCATGGTGACACATGGTCACATTTATTAAGTCACATGTGGTACATTGTTACACGTTTAAAAATAATATTAAAATAATACAGTATTTGAAAAACTCTACAGGTCTATAACTTTCAAACCACATGCCCAAATTAAGCGTGCCGCTAGTCTATGAACTCGTATCGACTAGTACTTCACAACCATGCATGAGTCAAAGCTCAACTTTGTATGAATAAAAAGTCAACTCCGGCATCCCTTGGATAGTTTGGACCTCAACTTGTTTTGCTCATATCTTTCAAACCGTAGCTCCATTTTCAACGTGCTACTAGTCTACGAACTCGTGCCAACGTGTACTTCATTACGGTACCTCAGTCAACCTAGAATTCCATCCGAGTCAAAAAGCCAATTTTTGACCCCTTCGATCAACGGTCAACAGTCAACCTCGGTCAAAGTTGGAAAATTTCCGTTGTACTTTGGGACGAGATGTTATATAAAGTTATATTTAGCATGTTCTTGGTAGAAACACACATTATCGAAGCCTCTAAAATGATGCAGATATAACAGAAAAGAATATCTCTATCATGACAAATTTTGTAAGAAAAACATATTCCTCTAGTGTATTACATAATTCAAATTTCAGTTGCTAATTAAAGCAAAGCCCTAACATGTAATGTATAATTAAATTAGCTTCACTTTTCAAAGGATTTTTTATCAGACCCATGCTATGCTAACTAGAAAATCTATCAAAATTATCATTGTTCGGTCCATAAGATAAGAAACAAACATAAAACTGTTTTGAGGAATGGTACCCCAATATTTTCAACTATATCACTTTTTAAGAAGAACATTTAAAAGTGGTTGATAAAGTATGAATTAACATATCCATGTCAAAGTTCATTTAAAAGTGGAAAACCCTTTATTTCTCTTCATATGTTGCACGAAACACACATTAGGGGACTTGTGGGAGTCAAAAAATTTATCAACTGTAATTACCAAAAGGCCTTCATTAATTACCGATGAAACCTTTGGTAATTTTTCCAGCAAGGGCAATTTGATTACCAATGGTTTCATCGGTAATTACCAAAGGCCCTATGGTAATCAAATTTTTTTTAGTAATTTTAGAACTTTTTCTAAACTTTATGGGGATTTTTCTGTTTAGGATCATTCATGAATGTATATTTTGCATGTTGTTACAAAAAACACACATTAGGGGACTTATGGGAGTCAAAAAATTTGTCAACTGTAATTACCGAAAGACCTTTGATAATTACCAATGAAATCTTCGGTAATTTTTCCAGCAAGGGCAATTTGATTACCAATGGTTTCATCGGTAATTACCGAAGGCCCTACAGTAATCAAATTTTTTTAGCAATTTTAGAACTTTTTTCGAACTTTATGGAAATTTTTCTGTTTAGGATCATTGATGAATGTATATTTTGCATGTTGTTGCACAAAACACACATTAGGGGACTTTTGGGAGTCAAAAAATTTGTCAACTGTAATTACAGGACCTTTGGTAATTACCAATGAAATCTTCGGTAATTTTTTCAGCAAGGGCAATTTGATTACCGATGGTTTCATCAGTAATTACCGAAGGTCCTACAGTAATCAAATTTTTTTGGCAATTTTAGAACTTTTTCCGAACTTTATGGGGATTTTTCTGTTTAGGATCATTGATGAATGTATATTTTGCATGTTGTTACACGAAACACACATTAGGGGACTTTTGGAAATCAAAAAATTTGTCAACTGTAATTATCGAAGGGCCTTCGGTAATTACCGATTAAACCTTCGGTAATTTTTCCAGCAAGGGCAATTTGATTACAAATGATTTCATCAGTAATTACCAAAGGCCTTATGGTAATAATTTTTTTTTTTTGGTAATTTCAGAACTTTTTCCGAACTTTATGGGGATTTTGATGTTTAGGATCATTGATGAATGTATATTTTGTATGTTGTTGCACGAAACACACATTAGGGGACTTGTGGGAGTCAAAAAATTTATCAACTATAATTACTGAAGGGCCTTCGGTAATTACCGATGAAACCTTCAGTAATTTTTCCAGCAAGGGCAATTTGATTACCGATGGTTGCATCGGTAATTACGGAAGGCCCTATGGTAATCAAATTTTTTTGGCAATTTTAGAACTTTTTCTGAACTTTATGGGGATTTTACTGTTTAGGATCATTGATGAATGTATATTTTACATGTTCTTGCATTTAATACATATTAGAGGATTTTTGGGGGCCAAAAAATTGGTAAAATACGATTACAATAGGGGTTTCGGTAATTACCGATGAAACCTACGGTAGCGTTTCAAACAAGGACAAATTGATTACCGTAGGTTTCATCGATAATTACCGAAGGCCCTATGGTAATCAAATTTTTGTGCCAATTTGAGAACTTTTTCAGAACTTTTAAGATTTTTACTCCTTAGGATCATTGAAAAATGTATATTTTGCATGTTGTTGCATTTAACACACATTAGGGAACTTGTGGGGGCCAAAAAATTGGTAAAATGTGATAACCATGTTGTTGCCAATTCTTTTATTTTTCATTTCTTTTTCATTTCGAATCATTACAATTCAATATACCTACTTTTATAATGTGTATTTGTGCGAAGAATAAATGATTATTCCCACCATGATTCCATACACACATTAATATCGTATTATCATGATAATGCCATCTTTATAACGGTAAATAACATACGAAATACTTAAAACGCAATACTATTTTACGAAAGTAATACCACCTCTGTTTTCCTTTCCTCTATGAAAAAGCATCTCTCACCTCTCCTCTTATAAGCATAAGAAAGACTTAGGAAAAATTGCATTCACATTATAGCCTACAACTGATTCAGATTCAGATTCCGCTTCTGGGAGATCAAATGGAGCTCGACTAGTTTCCACTAGATGAGAGATAAAGAACATAAACAATATAGGGAACAAGGGAATACCGAACCATATATGCTTTTAAGGTGAGGATATTTTTAATTATCATCAAAATTGCGTTTAAATTTTTCTTTCACAAATCATCCAAATTTACAATTATTTTTTAACAATGTATTGCACTATAGAACATGTTGAGTGCAACATTCTTTAATGTTAAAAAATATAAGAAAGAACACCAACTGCAGACCTGCTCTCTCTCTCTTTCTCTTCTCTCTCCCAAGCTCTCTTCGGCTGCAGACCTGCTCACTCACCAAGTAGACGTCGAATGCGGTGACTCTGAGGCTTGTATATCCAATTAGTTCGAAGGTTTCCAAATCCCAGAATTTCACAGTTCTGTCTGCTGAGCCTAGAAAAAGATTTCTATGTAAGAACATTACTAGTTGCTTCTTAAGCATTCTAACAAGATTTAAATGATCCCCGAAAACCAATAATAATATAAGGACCTATACAAACCATTTTGATATAGTTATAGAAATATCAACTTGAAAATCATTAACAAGGCAGCAAGCCTGGAGCTTTCATAAGAGCTATTAAATTCACTTCTTTAGTGGCTTGTTCATAAAGACTTCTTTGGTTGGCAGCCATTCTTATATTATTCGGCGACCCCCTGTAGTCCTTTAGTTGTGACACTAGAGGCATTTTTAGTTACTAGAGGCATTTTTAGTTGTGACACTTCAAAGATAATCAAAAGAAAGTAGGAACACAAATCTACAGAAGTATTGGCATTCAATTCGTAACCAAGGAAAAGATTAGGTGTATTATCTGAACCACATCATCATAGAGTTGAAGTGATTTCCAATGCCCAGTGACTGACTGTTGTTTACTCTGACAAAGGGGCTTATCCAATTTATCAGAGAGAACTAAGGTATGATTTCTCTGTTGCATGAATATATATTACTGGAGAAAAGAACAATCTACCACATTATAACTCCAGAAAGAATATCCTAAGCAATTAACGCCATACTTACCAGTTTTGGTCCTCAACATTGCTTTTCCATAGGAATTATGATTACGAGAAAACTGGCATGTAAATGCTTAAATGTGGCGAGCCAATAATCAATGCATTCAAAGGAGAAAAGAACAGAAAATTCTTCAAGAAAAGAAATCTCTCCAATGAAATGTGAAGCTATTGTAATCATCTATGTCATTTAAGTCCTTAAGTTGCCTGAGGCCCACAACATGTCAACAACTATTAGTGCAGCTAGCAAAATAACAATTTTAGACTAGATTGAAACTAACGTACACTCCAAGCCTACTTATTTTCTATGGATAAATTGAAGTCAACTAATAACATAAAAAAAAAATGTCTAATCAATGAATGTTAAAAAAGAAAAAGAAAAATATGCTACAAATACATTGACAATCATATTTGTAGGTAGATAGCTGCATACCTCAACACCTCAACTTTAGATTACAGCTTTTGTTGGCTAATTTATGTCCAAGTTCACTCCTCAACTCCAATACAGAATCATCTTTCATAGCCTACGTATAGAAGGACAAATCTAACATAAACAAATGTATAAACTTGACATGATTGTACACTAAGAATTCAGTCATCAATTCACTTCTACCTAACAGAATACCTCTATACGCTGGAGCAAATAAGTACAAGAACATATATAAAAATGACCCATGTTTGAAGAGAGAGAAGGATATATTGACTATACCAGGCAATCTCCAAATGCTCCAGCCACAAGAGCAATCTCATATTATTGGCTGAGAGAATCATTCCTGCTTCTAGGATAAGCCGGTTAATCCCTGACTAATTACATCCTCCAAATTCAAAAAAAGCAAATGCAAAAGCCTTGTACACCCAAATAAAGAGAGAATTTTATAGCTTTACAGCTTTAAAAAATAAAATAAAATAAAATAAAAATTCAATAAACCGATAAAAACAAATTACCCGCTTGAACGAAGATGGATTCAAAGATCAAACCCTCATCGAAACAAAATTCAAATCTTTTAGACCACTACCAGCTCTTTCCTTGAAATAATAATAAAAAACAGTAGCTCCACTCCTCCGGATGTCAATAACCCTCTCCACATTCTCACCAACTGAACAAGAACTCTCACTGCAATCTACTGCGGTCTTGTAGTGATCCGAAACCACCACTCTGCTGACCTTGGAAGAGATTTCCTGAACAAACCCAGACGGATCCACGAAGTCTAGAAGGTAAATATCGCTGATTACAGCTAGAGGGAGCTGATTGGAAGCGATGGGGTTGTAGACGGACGTTGGGGAAGAACATCAGCATAAGACAAGCAGCAGAGAAGAAGAGGTGAGCTGCTAAAGCTGTAAAAGCTCTGTCTGGATGTGGAATGTGGTAGGTGAGACATTGATCAGTGAGAGAAAGAAATTGCAAGTGATTTACAGAGTAAGGACAAAGTTGGAATAATGAAAAAAAGATGGGTAGATGAAAAAAGTTTTAAAAGGCAGGGATACTTTTCATTAAAATAAGAATATAGGCCAAATTCCCCTTTTGGCTGTTGGTTGTCAGACATGGGAGGGAAAAAAAAAATAATAATAAATTTAAAAGGAAAAGTTGAAGAATGGGGCTTCTGGTCATTTTACTCAAAATGCAGTGCAAGAAGAAGTTTTGGCCGTGTAAATAGCAGCACTTTTTGATAATAATGAAATTGGGTTATTAACCAAATTGGGCCTTCAAATTTTCTAGGCCTTTTTGGGCTGTAGGCCTAATTTAATGGGCTCAGATGATTTTTTTTTTTTTTTGGTTTTTTTGAACAAATAGGCTCAGATGATTTAATTGAATTAAATACCACTTTAACATATGGTGCTATTTTATATGCGATCAAAATTACCACCTCTACATACTTCTCAATTAAATTTACTAGAAACCTCCTTTATTTTTTCATTTTTTCTTTCTCTTTACTAATACCGCTATTGCCGACCAAAGGCAGCATTATAAGGTAATTGTAATCGGCTATAGCCCTTGCTGGTGGAGCAGCCATTGATTATTTAATATGATTCTTTTTGTTTGTCAACTAATTAACCCTGCAAAAATGATACATCAATCCCTGCATGTATAACAACCAAATAAAAAATGCACAAATCAAACACTAAAATTCCTACTAACTCCATCACTCCTATCAAACATAATCCACCCCCTTTAATTTCGAGGTGTATCATCTTTATTCATATTCTTCCTTCTTAATTCGCATCATATTGCCGGATCAGAAACGAAGCCAAACAAAAAATAAAAATAAAAAAATTTAGGGATAGGAAATAAGAGCAATCAGAAATTGAAATTCATGGAGATTTAGAGAGAGAAAGAAAAAGAAGAATTTAAATGAAATATTCTCTCTGAATTATACTGGATTTGGCATGTTAAATTCTAAATAATTTATTTATTTATTTATTATTATTATTTTTTTTTTGCCATTTTGCATTGCAAACTTACTGTAACCTTGCATCGTTTTATCCTTTTTATTTTTTTATTTTTTTTATTATTACTTTTTTTACTTACTTTTTGTTTAGGGTTTAGGGGAATTACCAGGTGCTGGGCTCGTGAGACTCTCAGAACAGCATTTGTTGTCTTTCGGCAGTGAAACCAACACCTTTACACTGTAGAGACGTTCTCTCACTCCTTATGTTGATATCTTTTTCAGCTTTGAATTAGTGGATCTAGGATTTTCCCAAGCATTGCGACCTTTTATGGAAACCTGTCGTCTTCAACAGTAGGATATCAATGTAGATGGCCAATGGACACTAGTGATGGCTTTCTTGAAATTGTATATGTTTCTGTGCACTGTGCATCACGAGCAATCATATGATGGTTTACCAAATATTAATTTTCTAAAAGTGAATATAAATTTAGAAAAAAGGACAAAATGAAAAATCTATTAAATAAATTTGATTCCATTTGTTTTTTGCATTTCTCGTTCTTCCAGAAACCCTTTTCTTTTTTTTTCTTTTTTTTTGCTTTTTTGTTTTTCGGTAGCTTAGTCATAAATGAGTCTCACTCTGTAAACAAAATCTCGTTGAACTTTCTTCCATATCTCCATCATTCCCTTTTACATTTTTTTTTTTTTCAATTTCTTGTTTTGATTCTTTGGAAAATCGATTTGGGAAACAGTGGGAGGATGCAATCGTCAAGTGGTGGAGACCAAGACTACGATTCATGGTCCAAATCGATATAAGCTTTGGTGGGTTTTGAACATTTATTGGCAATTGAAATTGATTGAAAAAATTTTGTGGTTGGATTTGATTCAATTTATTTTCATTTATTGCAATGTAGGCTTGAGAGAATTCTCAGGCCAATGGCCTAATTTACTGGGATTTCTCCAAGTTTAGAACCTTTTATTTTTGGTCGAACAAGTTTGAAGAATGGGAAAACATGTAAATTTAGTCCATTTTAAATTCACCAATATCAACAATATTAGTGAAAGCATGCAATTACTTAATATTAAGAAATTTACTAGTTTCTTAGGTTTAGAAAAAATCCAGACTATATATATATATATCTTTATAGAATGTTTTTAATATTTAAAATTTAGTAAAGAATGTGTAATTATTTACAAGAAGAAACAGAAAGGAAATTTTACTGTATTATAAGCTTTAGAGAAAATAACATGCCCGAAACTTTTATATAATCTCTCTCAGATAAAATTAAAAATAAAAAAAAGGACACTTTTAGAATACATTTCTTACCCCTACCCCCCTTCTTATCATTATTATTATTATTTTTTCCTTTGGTTTTTCCTTTTTTTCAACTACACGCTTTTCTTTCCATTTTTGCCAACCCGATTCTTGTTTTTTAACCAAACACTTACGGTGGAAATAAAGGAAGTTAATTAATTTTTTATCCCTCAATCCCTTGTAAACTCTCCTCATGTTATCATGATTCTTTCTTTCTTTCTTTTTTTTAATAACGACAAAATGAATATTCTTTAATTTTTAAAAGGATTTTACACCCTAAATGAAAATTTAACCATATTTTTTCTAGATAAAACATGAGGAGAGATCAGTAAGGAGATGGTACCACCTCACCACTTCTCCCTACTTCAAACGTGTGGGAAATAGTTTATAACCACACCGTTGATTTTTTATTTTTTTAAATGTTTGACGGTCACATCATCTTGGTAAATATTTTAGTGGACTATATATTTAGAACCTTATATTACATTAAAGGAGTGATTGGGAGCAACTCTCCAGGATTCTCCACATTATGAGCAGAAAATTCATGGAACAATTTCTTAGGTGGGAAATCATTTTCACGTTTTGGATGGCATAGATTTTGATATAGACCTTGACTCAATACAGACATCAGAGCAATAATATCGATAACCTTCTAAGCAGTAAGTTCATGTAACTTATATATGAATTGCGTTAATAAAGACAAGGAGGTTTTTTTCTTTTTAGGGCTTCCAGCAGCTCCTATATGGCTGCAGGATGTGGGTATATAAACTTTTGGACTTCTCGAATTCTTCCGGCGGTTAAGGTGTCAGCCAAACTATGGCAGAGTAATGCTCCAGGCCACGTATTTTGATGAATAATGTGCGAAACTCTTCCAAAACTTCTGTTTGTATTTTTTATTGGTTATGAAAGGAGAAAAATATTTTAAGAGTGTTAGAGTTGGGCCTAGGCCCACAAGTGTAAATGATTTGGGTTTTCGGTTGTTGAGTTTTGTTATAATAATTTTTATTTAAATCAAATAATATTTTTTTGATAATAGTGGGAGAGAGTTTTACGAGAGAATAACTCCTTGGTGAGAGTTTGAAGGTTGCACGTACTGCAACGTTCTTTTCAATTTTAATTTTTGGAAGGAAATACGGAAAAAAAAAAAATGTGGTAAAGTGAAGGTACACAAAGAGTTCGAAGAGAAAAGCTTCAGATGTGCTAAATCTAAAAGTTTTTGCAGCCGTTGTATCCTGGGAGACGTTTACTACAAAACTCCTGCACCGGTGGGCGTAAAACGTCTTAAGGACACTATGGTATCACACAGGCCTCGGTCAACCTTTCTAGAAAGTAGATCAATTTCAAAGACATATAGGTTCTAAAATGCTTTATTTATTTTGTATTTATTTTTATTTATTTTGTATTAAATTGTCCACATGTATTTACATATATTCATCTATGATATTTTTCCAACAATCTTAAGACGTTTTAATAATTTTTATATATGTAAATATAATGTGGAAATTTAAGTTGTTTATTATGTTATTGTTTGCTATGTATATATTGCATTTTTATGCTTATATATATATTGATTAAATATTTCCATGTGTGTTTCACTGTTGAAACAAGAAAAAAAAAAAAAAGTTATTAAACCAGTGGGTATAAAAATTTATGGTTAATTATTAATTTTTTTGTTTTTGATCAAAAATCTTTCCAAAATTGAATTGCCCATAAATTTTTTAAACCTTTTGGTGTATTTTTGGTAATTTTTTTTTTGCCACTCGAAGAGTGGAAAAGAGAAGGAAAATTGTTGCTAGGTCGTATGACCCGTTTACCAGAGAAATGGGGTCAAAACAACCCAGTTGAAGGTTGAAGAAGAAAAGAAATAGGGTTTGGGCTGTATCTGAAAGGCTGGGCCGGTTTTTCTAATTTTATTGGGTCAGACCCAGTTCTAAACCCAGACCAGGTTAGAACAGGCTACTGTTCAACCAAGGACCCAGGCCCGATTGAGATCTCAGCCACGTGTCGCCCAATGGGTGGAACACATGTCGATCTGACGCGGACACGTGTCACCTTCTCGGACGGCCACGTTTCATGCTCTGGACAGTCCACGTGTCGACCTGCTACAGGTGACATGTGTCTGTCTCTAGTATCGACACGTGTCGCAAATAGTGCCATCAGGATCGCCACATGGCATATCCACGTCATCAAAGTAATGACATGGCATGATGCCACATCAGCATGGTTATGACATGGCGGTGACACATCACCAGGATGATCACGTGGCGGGGTACCACGTAAGCAGTCTGATGACGTGGCATGGTGCCGCGTCTGCCGAGCGATGACGTGGCAATGTGCCACTTCAGCCCTGGTTGCCACGTGGCAACAGCCATGCAGCCGTTGATGCCACGTCAACATGGTGACACGTGGCATGAACAGTACCGGTAAATAGTACCATGAATAGTGGCTGTGAATAGTATTTTTAAGTGTATACAGTAATTTTTTGTGGTGTATTCAGAAACCCTAAAAATCACTTTTTTGTGTGTTTTCGTTATGGAAATTGCGTATAATTAGTTTGTTAATATAGAAAATAACAACTATTTTATTTCTGTTTTGTGATGTTATAGAAATAGTAAGTGGAGACAACAGGACTGTGCCCACTCAGACTTCTGGAATTCAGATGCCTCCTTCTGCTAGTCATGCAGAAAAACCTGAAAAGTTTAATGGAGCAAACTTCAAAAAGTGGGAGCAGAAGATGCTATTTTATTTGACCACCCTAGGACTTGCGCGGTACTTGACTGAATATGCACCACCGAGTAATGAAGAGAGTGATAAGGAGCCTCGCATGGCGGTGGATGCATGGAATAATTCCGATTACTTATGTCAGAATTATGTCCTGAATGGCCTGTCTGATGCCCTGTATGGTGTATACTGTGGCACGAAATCAGCAAAGGAGCTGTGGGAAACACTGGACCGAAAGTACAAGACCGAGAATGCGGGTTCAGGAAAGTTTATTACAGGCTGATTCTTGGACTACATGATGGTGGATGCAAAGCCAATAATGAATCAAGTACATGAGTTGCAAGTGCTGATTCAGGAAATGCTTGCTGAAGGGATGATAATGAATGAAGCATTGCAAGTGGCTTGTATGGTTGAGAAACTACCTCCGAGTTGGAGTGACTTCAGGAATTATCTGAAGCACAAGAGAAAGGAGATGGATCTGGAGGCTCTTATTAGCAAGCTTCGCACAGAAGATGACAACAGGAAGTCTGATAAGAGATCTTCGAAGGCCGTGTTGAAGGCTAATGTTGTGGAGCATGGTCAGGGCTCCAAGAATAAGAAGCAAATTGGAAAAGCTTCTAAGCTAGGGCCAAAAGGAGGAATCTCCGAGAAGGCCAAATTTCAAGGCAGGTGCTTCAACTGTGACAAGATGGGTCACAGAGCTACTGAATGTAGGCTGCCAAAAAGAAAGAGGAACCAGGCACAAATGATGGAGGACATCATTAAAGAGGTTGACGATATTGACCTAAGTACTGTGATATATGAGGTGAACTTGGTGGGATCTAATCCTAGAGAGTGGTGGATAGATACTGGTGCGACCCGCCACGTGTGTTCGAATAGGAGTATGTTCACTTCCTTCAAACCAAAAAAGAATGGGGAGAAGCTATTTATGGGTAACTCCGCTACCTCAGAAATCCAAGGTGAGGGCAAAGTAATCCTGAAGATGACCTCGGGGAAAGAGCTGACTCTGAATAATGTATTGTATGTTCCAGACATTCGCAAGAATCTGGTATCTGGATCGCTGCTGAGCAAACATGGTTTTCGCTTAGTGTTTGAGTCAGACAAGGTTATTTTGTCTAAATTTGGGATGTTTGTGGGAAAGGGCTATGTAGTCAATGGTTTATTTAAACTGAATGTAATGACTGTAAAGCCTAAAGAAATGAATAAAGCTAGTAGTTCTTCTATTTACTTGCTTAAGTCTTCCATTTTATGGCATGGTAGACTAGGACATGTTAATTTTAATTCTCTGCGGAGATTAATTAACTTAAATCATATTCCCACATTTGAAATTGATTCCAATCATAAGTGTAAAACTTGCGTGGAAGCAAAATTAACGAGGTCATCATATCAAACAATTGATAGAAATAACGAACCTTTGGATTTAATACATAGTGATATATGTGATTTAAAATTCGCACCGACTAGAGGTGGTAATAAGTATTTTATCACCTTTATTGATGATAGCACAAAATATTGCTATGTATACTTGCTTAAAAGCAAGGATGAGGCTATAGAGAAATTTATTCTCTATAAAATGGAAGTTGAAAATCAACTCAACAGGAAAGTTAAAGTGATCAGAAGTGATCGTGGTGGAGAGTATGTAACTCCTTTCGGAGAGTATTGTGCTCAACGTGGCATAATATATGAAGTTACTCCACCATATTTGCCACAATCAAATGGTGTGGCTGAACGGAAAAATAAAACCTTGAAAGAAATGATGAATGCAATGTTGATAAGTTCTGGAGTACCTCAGAACTTGTGGGGGGAAGCCATTTTGTCGGCAAATGACCTTTTAAATAAGGTGCCCAGGAAAGATAAGGTAAAGACACCTTATGAGGTATGGAAGGGAAGACAACCCTCCTACAAATATTTACGAGTGTGGGGGTGTCTAGCTAAAGTAGTAGTACCTACACCTAAGAAGGTGAATAGGTCCCAAAACTGTTGATTGCATCTTCATAGGATATGCACAGAATAGTAGTGCATATCGGTTTCTCGTGTATAGGTCAGAAATTTCTGATATACACAAGAACACAATAATGGAATCGAGAAATGCATCATTTTTCGAACACATTTTTCCATATAAAGTGGAAGAAAGACCGAGTACATCTAAACGAACTTATGATACTAGTTATGATGATAATCATGATAGTGATCAAGAACAAGAAACTGAAGTTGAGCTTAGACGTAGCAAGAGAGTAAGAACTGAAAATTCCTACGGTCCGAATTTTCTTACTTATATGCTAGAAAGTGAACCTCAAAGCTTCCAAGAGGTCATAAATTCTCCTGAAGGGAATTTATAGAAAGAAGCGGTTAAAAGTGAAATTGATTCCATCCTGCAGAATCACACTTGGGAGTTGGTAGATCTTCCTCCAGGTTGTAAACCTTTGGGTTACAAATGAATTCTTAAAAGGAAGATGAAAGCAGATGGAACAATAGATAAATACAAGGCAAGGCTTGTAATTAAGGGATACAAGCAAAAAGAAGGCCTTGATTATTTTGACACTTATTCTCCAGTAACGAGGATAAATTCCATAAGGATGGTACTGGCAATCGCAGTATTGCGGGATCTTGCAGTACATCAAATGGATGTGAAAACAGCCTTTCTGAATGGAGATTTAGAGGAAGAGATCTACATGGAGCAACCTGAGGGTTTTACTGCTCCAGGACAAGAAAGGAAAGTTTGTAGATTGGTAAAGTCCTTATATGGACTTAAACAAGCTCCAAAGCAATGGCATCAAAATTTTGATAATGCCATGCTAAAAGATGGGTTCAAAATAAATGAATGTGACAAGTGTATCTATGTAAAATGTAACACCCCGTCCCGAACCATGTCGGAATTTTTGCACGTTGACCGAGGTTGACTGTTGACAGTTGACCAAGGGGTCAAAAGTTGACTTTTTGACCCGATTGGAATTCTAGGTTGACTGAGGTACTGTTACAAAGTACACGTTGGCACGAGCTCATAGACTAGTAGCACGTTGAAAACGGAGCTACGGTTTGAAAGTTATGAGCAAAACAAGTTGAGGTCCAAACTATCCAAGGGATGCCGGAGTTGACTTTTTATTCATGCAAAGTTGTGCTTTGACTCATGCATGGTTGTGAAGTGCTCGTCGATACGAGTCCGTAAACTAGCGGCACGTCCGATTTGGACATGTGGTTTGAAAGTTATGGACCTGTAGAGTTTTTCAAACACCGTATTATTTTAATATTATTTTTAAACGCGTAACGATGTGGCACGTGTGACTTAATGAAGGTGACCATGTGTCACCATGTTGAGAAGCCACATGTCAACCATGTGTAAAATCAAATTATTTTTATTATTATTTTAAATAATAATATTATTATTTAATTATTTAATTCTTTTTATTTTCCTTTTTCTTTTTCTTTTTCTTTCCTTTTTATTTTCTTTTTCTTTTTCTTTTCTTTTCCCCACGTGGGAAAACACCCTCCCTTTTCTTTTCCCTTCCTGCCCTTCTTCTTCCCCGAGCCCGATGAGACAAAATGCAGACTTTTTTTTCTCCCTCTCTCTCTCCTTTGACTCTCTCCCTCTCTCTGTTTGACCACCGTTTGGCCGGATTTCGGTCGCCGGAATGCCACACGCGCCGGCCACCGGTGTAGCCCAGTCGCCGCCGGACGCGCCCAGATTGGGCCGGTGAAGCCGGCGGCCGCCGGTTACGTTTTTCCGGCGATTCTCGCCGTTTCCGACCAACCCAGCCCGACCCATACCTCTATCCCACCATTTTCGACCCCTCTGAGTCCAAATATGGCCTCCAATCTCAAAAATTCGAAGCGGTTTGCGAGATACGAGGAATTGAAAACCGACCGAAGCTTTCCGGCCAAATTTCGGCCACCTCCGTCGGAATTAGGGTCGATGGAGACCGGATTTGTAATCCTCGTCGCTCAAGCTTCGATTCGGTATATAATTTGTTAATTTTGGATAACGTTTGTGTTTGACCCCCGGGTACCGGGTATTATTTACCCGATTAAAATATTAATTTATTTGACTGTCTGTGAATTTTGTTCTAGGAGCACCGGTGAGTCGTGAAATTGATCCCCTGGTGGATCTTAGGATTATTGCGTGCTCCAGGTGAGTGACCCACCTTTGAAAATGTTTTTGGGGTAATTAATTGTATTTATGTGGTATTAATTTGATATCTGTAATTGGTGCTCATGTGGCGTATTTTAAATATAATCGGGAAAAAATATTATTTTATATATATTTACCCATTGGTGCTAAATGAAATTTTTTGGGGTCATTAAGAAATTCCCAATTATTATTTTATTGTGATTCAATGGTATTTATTACACATGAGCAAATATTTTCAGTAATTGATTGCGCCTGGATTTTATATCATTTTTGGACAATTAATTATGTTTAATTGATATTTAAATTATGCTCATGTGGTACAATTTGGTTATGGTTTTATTGTGGTTTAATTTATTTATTATGCATGAGCAAATTATATTTCGGTAATAATCGTACGTGGTTTTAAGTATTATTTTCGGGTATAATTGGGTTAAATATTTTATGAAAATATTTGTTTAAATTTTATAAATTATGCCCGTGGTATTTTTATTGTTGAACCTCGTACTTCGAGAAAATTGTGGTTTATGTGTTATCAATGTTTCGTACTGGTTGTTAAATGAAAATATGTGGGATGGTATTTTGTGAAAAATTTGGTATATTTCCCACGGTAATTTTGGAAAACGGTACGGTTGGTTAATAATAATTGTTTTAGACGCACTCATATAGTATTGGTGTTCTGGTGTATGGACACGTGGTAGCGCGCAAGTATTATGTGGTTTAGCGTGCAGGTATTATTTCTCCCGTGGTTGCCATTGGATTGGGTAGGCAAGTTTGATATTGGCCACAGCCGCCCCTCCTTTGGCCGGGATGATGGTTTCAGCAGCGGTACTGTCGGAATGCCGAAGTGCCGTTTGCAAATTTCTCTCTTTAACCCCCCCGCCAGTCGGTGTTCGGGACGCTGGGTATCGGAGGGCATCACCGGTATATGGTGTGGTGCGTCAGGTGTAATTTGCAAATAATATTTTAAACCCCAAAGGTGTTCATAAATTATTTATTATAATTTATTGCAGTTTATTTATATTGGGGTATTTATTTATTTATTCATTGTTTATTAAATTATTTGGTCCCTTGGTCTTCGAAAAGTACGAATAACGGGTTTTGTGAAAATGTTTTAAAAGGGGAACATTTCCAACAGAGTGAATAGTGAGGGTTTTGAGAGAAATTGCTACCTCAAATGTTTATCTATTTATTTATGCAATTGTTCGGTATGAACTAATTAAATTCCTTTATTTTTATATTATTAATATTAAAGGTGTACAGTAGATAGGGTCACTCACTGAGATGATTAGCATCTCACACTCTTAAATTCCGTTCCCCTAGGTCCAGGTTGGAGACATTGATTGTCCGGGGCAAGCCCAACGTCTTAGTTCGTTGCCGAAGTCAAGAAGTATTTCTTCCCTTTTTCCTCTTCATCTTGTATTGTTTCCGTATCTGTCATTGTATAAATTTCACATTTATTGTATAATGCTCTGTATATTATTTTGGACGAGTAGTTGTTATTTATGCATTGGGTTGCTGCTGTTGTTATTTGAAGTGCTGAAATTTGTGGAATCAATTTGTAGTATTGTGGGAGGAATAAGGGGATGTTTATAGAAGTGTGTTTTCAGTACAGGTAATTTTTGGTTAATCCTACCCTTAGGGGAGGTGCTGCCGGATTTTCTGTTGGAAGGTTCGGTGGTATTTCCCTGGGATCAGGGTTTGTCTAGGGTTCCGGGGAAGGAATTCTGGACGGGTCCTGACATAAAAGATACAGAGAATGGATATGTTATTCTATGTTTGTATGTAGATGACATACTCATAGTAGGTAGTGACGACAATATGGTCCGAACTACAAAAGCCATGTTAAATTCTAAATTTGACATGAAAGATATGGGGCTTGTAGATGTGATTTTAGGTATGAAAATCACGAGAACTTCGAATGGAATCATTCTTAGTCAAACTCATTATGTAGATAAAATACTGGCTAAGTTTAGTAATGATGATACTAGTATAGCTAGAACACCCATAGATATGAGTTTACACTTATCCAAAAATAAAGGAGAAGGTGTATCTCAAGTAGAATATGCTAGGGTGATTGGAAGTCTGATGTACTTGATGAGTTGTACCAGACCAGACTTAGCCTACGCAATAAGTAGACTAAGTAGATACTCGAGTAATCTAAATGAAGATCATTGGAAAGGGATCGTTAGAGTACTAAGATATCTACGATATACCCGTGAATACGGACTGCACTATACAAGATATCCTGCTGTATTAAAAGAATACAGTGATGCAAATTGGATATCAGATATAAAAGATTCAAAATCCACTAGTGGCTATGTATTCACATTAGCAGGTGCAGCCGTGACATGGAAGTCCTCGAAACAAACTGTAATAGCTCGATCCACTATGGAATCCGAGTTTATTGTTCTAGATAAATGTGGTGAAGAGGCAGAATGGCTACGCCAATTTTTAGAGGACATTCCGAGGTGGCCTAAACCTGTGTCAGCAATAAGTTTACATTGTGACAGTCAATCTGCGATTAGCAGGGCACAGAATATTATGTATAATGGAAAGTCTAGACACATTCGTCGTAGACACAATTCCATTAAACAATTAATCTCAACTGGAGTTATCTCAATAAACTATGTAAAGTCAAAAGATAACATTGCGGATCACTAACCAAAGGGTTAAATAGAGAACTAGTTGAGAAGTCATCGAGGGGAATGGGATTGAAGCCCGTGAATAAAGTCAATACGATGGAACCCAACCTAGTTGATTGGAGATCCCAAGATCTAGGTTCAATGGGACAACTCAATTGTAAAGACTAGTATGGATCACTGTGGGGGGTTAATCCTCTGCCCATTCCTATGATGAAACAGTGATAAAAAGAGGTTAAGCATAAAAGTATGCTTTTAATGATTCCTATAAGTGTGTGTTTAATAATCTATGCATAGGTATGCTGATTATATAAGAAATAGGAATCACCTATGTGAGAGAGAAGAGTGGCCGCTTCAAAAGAGAATTGTTTAGGGCACAATTCTTTAGAAACTCTCGCAGAACCAGGGAGGTGTTCAGAGCCAAAATGAACACAACAATGAGAATTGAAGTGTATCAGGAAGGAATCATGTGTGGGCTATGTTGTCATTTACACAAAAGACGAAATGGTTCAAAGATATCGCTTCTACCATAAGTCAGTAAAGAAAATGTAGTCTCTTAAGGGAAGGTTCAAAGAGTAACATCTACCTATCCTATGCAGGTTCCGACTGTAGAGCTTTACCACTAGAGTCATGTTTGTATTTTTAAATCAAATCATTCATGTAGGGGATTGTTAGAGTTGGGCCTAGGCCCACAAATGTGAATGATTTGGGTTTTCGGTTGTTGAGTTTTGTTATAATAATTTTTATTTAAATCAAATAATATTTTTTTGATAATAGTGGGAGAGAGTTTTACGGGAGAATAACTCCTTGGTGAGAGTTTGAAGGTTGCACGTACTGCAACGTTCTTTTCAATTTTAATTTTTGGAAGGAAATACAGAAAAAAAAAAATGGTAAAGTGAAGGTACACAAAGAGTTCGAAGAGAAAAGCTTCAGAGGTGCTGAATCTGAAAGCTTTTGCAGCCGTTGTATCTTGGGAGACGTTCGCTACAAAACTCCTGCACCGGTGGGTGTAAAACGTCTTAAGGACACTATGGTATCACACAGGCTTCGGTCAACCTTTCTAGAAAGTAGATCAATTTCAAAGACTTACAGGTTCTAAAATGCTTTATTTATTTTGTATTAAATTGTCCACATGTATTTAGATATATTCATCTATGATATTTTCCCAACAAAGAGACGGAGAAATTAAGTTTACAAACTAAATTGGAAGCTGTATTCTTAGAAAACATGGAATGTCATATTTCAGTAATTTTTAGTATGTGTAGAAAAAAAAAAGTATATATATATATATATAACCTTGTAAATATAATCAAGAATTTATAGATGAATGGCGCAACGTTGCCACGGTAATTTACAGGGTAATTAATTAATTAATAGTATCATAATATATGCTGTTGAATATAATGAATATTGAATATATATATATATATATATTTTTTGGCCAATAACTCTATATGGTTCTGAAAAACATTGAATTAACAAAATACTTATATTTGCATTTTTCTTTTTAGTTTTAAATGTACCTATTATCACATGGCACTATATATACCACGACTAGTGATTTACTAAGCATGTGTTTAAAACTTGCTCATAATCTCAATATTTTTTTTCATGAAAAATAAAACAGGCCCCTTTTTGCTGGTTCAATGCCTGTGGAACCTTCAACCTTCCTCTGAATTTGAACAGTCTGGGTCCAATTCAAGAATCGGGTCAAATCCCATTACGGAAGCAATGCCTATCTGATCCCAATCTGCTTCGAACGCTTCTGGAAGAGTGGGTTCCCAACCTTCTTCAAAAAAGAAAAAATAATAATAATAAAAGAACCCAACAGTGAAAACAAGCAATCATAAACCATTTCGAATGAAACAAAAATAAATAGCATAAAAAAGTAATCTTTTTCAAGCATAATTATCGGCTTCTTCTTCATCGCTACAATTGGAGCTTTTACACACCTTTCGGCTAATGGTTTTATTATTTTGTTTTAGTTAGTACTTTTCTTCGACCTGCAAAATGGAGAAGTATAGCCATGTGGAAGGCCACAGGCATGAAGGAAAAAAGGATGGAGAAAATTTTCTAGGAAACAGCGTTGCCATCTTAAATGGATTAATGCCACCTGTTAAAATTTTGCAACATCATTTTTTTCTTTCAAATTGTCATTTTATTTACTCTTATGATTTTAATTTCATTTTTACTTACTAAAGTACCCTTACCTTTCTTCAAAAAAAAAAAAAAAAAAAAAAAGGCACCCTTACCTTCTGTCTTCTTCTTCCATTTCAAACTTGGATATAGAGTTTTTTTGGAAACTTGTTCCTTTTCTTCTTTTTATTTTTTTTATTTTTTTTTTATTTTCTTCAATTTTTTTTAAGGTTTTAAATCTCTTTCTTTGCTACCAACACCCACCGTTGATGGCCTACCGCCAGTTGTTTGTAGGGGGATAAACTCCATTTCTCAAACCCCCCTTCTCTCTTCTCTTTTTAGTATAAGATGCCCACCGAATTTGTCAAAATCAGAAATTACATCTCGAAGCCACCGAATCTGCCAAAGTCCTTTCTCTTGTTTTGTTTGAATCAATCCACCACCACATATTCCAACACCACCATGCAAAACTGAAAAGTGCTTAAAAAGCAGAGCCCATTGGCGGAGCCAGAGTCCTCCTCCCCTGGAGATCTTCCACCGATCTCACAGCAACCACCAGTGACAGCTAGCCATGGCTGAAGGGTTAAAGTAATGTAACCCTAAAATGGACAACTAAAACAGTTACCCTTTTCTTTTTAATTATTTTTCTACAAGAGTTTATCTTTTAGGGGAAAAAAAAAAGGGGAAAAAATCAATTTTAAATGGTAATCTAGACATTTTTAAATGGCATGGTAAACTCTGAAATTTCCATTAAACTATAGTTAATTTTAATAGATAGTATTTGATACCACAATTTTAATAGACGGCATCGGAGATCACCGTTTCACATTAAATTCTCTCACATGAAGGAATCTATTTTAGTTTTGCCAAAAAAAAAAAAAATCAATGGTGAGCTAACATGACATAGAAATTATTTTACACATAGTAGTAAACCATTAAAAAACGAGAATTATTGACAAGGAATATTATAAAAATTTAAAACCTATAGGACTACATAAAATTTGTTTTGCAGTGCAAATTAGCATTTCTGTTAATATTATTGACACTACGATAATTAAGGACTAGTATTTTCTTCAAAAGGGAAAAAAAGAAAAAAAAAAAAGACGAGTAGTGTTTAATGTTATAAACATATAAAAGAGCAACGATTAAGGATGAATGTAGATTGGGTTGATTTGGTTTTGGATCATAATACAATCCAATTTATATTTTTCGATTTACCTAATAGAAAAATCCTATCCAAATCATTGAAGCTTCAATTGATTTGAATTGGTTAATCGGTTTGGAACTTACTAGTCTATAAATATATAATACAAATTAAAAATCTTCTAAACATGAAATATAAAAAACAAATTGTAATTATGCAAATATAAAATACAATTAGAATAATTCAAGATAGAATAAAATATAAGATTGCAATTTATAAATATGCAATCTATAATAAGCATGAACAGCAAGCAACTGATGTCAAGTATTGAAGCAAAGAATGAGCAGCAACTGAGAGCTGGCACGGTGAGTTTTTATGGCTGTGTGATGGTCGAAACTTGGTTGTGGTGGTGGTGGCAAGACAACATAAGGTAGGCTGTTTAGGGTTTATTTTGGGATATGTTAAAATATATATATATATATATATATTAAAAGTTGATATATAATAATGAAAAAGAAAATGTAGAAAGTATATAATTTTTTAATCATATAATATGCCATTTGGGTTGGGTTGGATTTTTATTTCCAATTCGATAACTGATCTAATCTAAAAAATTTATAATATTTTGATCTCAATCCGACTTAATTTATGTAAAAAATCCAATCCAAACTACTAAAAATGGATTGGATCGGTCGGAACGGATTGAGTTGGATTTTTCCTACTCATAACAATGATGTAAACATGTTTTTAGTGAAGAAAAAAAAAATAAAAAAATAAAAAACGATTTAAGCATGTGTGTTGTATTTTACCCCTTTACAGCCTTCCTTATCTCCACATCCATGCATGTAGATGATTTATTTGGATCCACCAGGAGGACCACGAATGAACGGTGATTTATTTGGATCCACCAGCGGGACCACGAATTAATGGTGACTTCCAATTCTGCCGTTGTTTTCATAGCGTTCCTTTTCATTTACACTACACTACCACAATTTAATTAATTAATGTAGAAAAAAATTAAGAAATTTCCTTACCATATGCTACTGAATATATCAAATTACAATAAAATTTCTCTACAATAATTTTATTACTATGATGAAGTTATAACTTATCATTGGAAGTAGTGCAGTTCAAAAAATTATTATTTTGGCATAGCTATCTTTATTAATAAAAGTAGTATAAAAGTAAAGTTTACACTACATAAATAATAAATTAATAGAGTATGTCAAATTTAAGATATATAAATTGACAAAAGAGATAAATATATTTTCAAAAAAAAAAAAAAACTAATTAGTCTTTTCACACTATAAAAATTATTAAACACCTTACATTTTACATACGAAAAATTGTTTTTGCTTACTGTACTAATAATATATGTCTATTTTTCTAATAAAATTATATAAATTACATTCTTAATTTTTCAAAAACTCCAAAGGCTTGACTAATTTTTTTCACTTCAAATTTTCTAAGAGACAAAAATGTTTTATCCCTCTAGGTTTTTGGATGGAAAAAAAAGAGAGGACAAGTGGATTTTTTCCTTTATATGGTTTTGGAAAACATTGAATTACCAAAACACTTACATTTAGTTAGAGCATTCTCAATGGTTCTCTGTCTATTTAAAAATTCTTTGTCAGATCAAATAAATAGACAGGATTTTAAAAAAACTCTTCCAATAGTTCTGTGCATTAGTTCTGTTAAATTGATGTGACAATAAAAGAAATAAAAGCTGTAAATAACACTGTTTATTTCTGGAAACTCTGTTAGACAGTCTGAGTCATTATTTTATTTATTTTTATCGATTTTTATAAAAAAAAAAAATCAATTAGGTTTACTTTTAATTAAATATAATTTTAAAATAAAAAATTACACATTAGCATTTTATGATACTTTATATAGAATTCACTAAAAAGAAATTATTAAGAAACATTATTTATTAAATAATAAAAATACCACGTAAATATGAATACTTTCTAAAACTCAAGCCACGTAAACTCGAATATAAATAAGCATTGGAGATTCTTTTATCAAATCATATAAGTCGACAAGTGATTTACTAGCATGTGTTTAAAACTTGCCCAGTTATCGCCAGCCCACAATCTCAAATTTTTTTTTTTATAAATAAATTATAAAAAATAAAACAGGCCACTTTTTGCGGGAATCTTTCTTCTTGAAGGGCTAAAAGACTCAATTCTTCTTCATAAAGGGTCTTGATGAACTGGTTCGATGCCGGTGAAACCTTCGACCTTCCTCTGAATTTGAATAGTCTGGTTCGATGCCGGTCGAACCTTCAACCTTCCTCTGAATTTGAAAAGTCAATTGCTTTACCGAAGCAATGCCCCTCCCATCTCAAACTGTTTCGTAGGCTTCTAGAAGAACGGGTTCACAACCTTCAAAAAAAAAAATATATATATATATAAAAAATGATATTTATCACTATTAGTGAATGTTACCAAATGGACCTATGTATATATGTTAGTTATTGATTAGTTCTGCACTTTTACATGTTGGAATTTAATGTTTTTAAAAACTATATATATAATTTTTTACCCATATAACCAATTACTATTTAACACATAAACAAGAATCCCACTGATGATATGATATTCTCCGGTGATGATAATATATATATATTAAAAAAAGAAAACCAACAGTGAAAACAGGCAATCATAAACCTTTTTTGAATAAAACAAAAATAAATAGCTATAAATAAGTAATCATTTCCAAGCATGGTTATCGCTTCTTCTTCATCGCCACAATTGGAGCCTTTTCACACCTTTCGGTTTATGATTTTAATATTTTGTTTTAATTATTACTTTCCTTTAACCTGGAAAATGGAGAAGTACAGCCATGTGGAAGGCCACAGACATGGAGGAAAAAAGGATCGGCATAAAGGGAGAAAATCTTCTATGAAACTGTGGTATCAGCTAATTTGTTACCATCCCAAATAGTTTAATGCCACCTGTTAAAATTTTGTAACATCAATTTTTTCTTCTAAATTTTGTTACATCTTAAAGTGCCCAGCGAATCTGCCAAATCCTCTATCTTGGTTCTTCAAATCAACACCACCACCACAAATTTCAACACCGCCATGCAGAACTGAGAGGAGCTTGAAAATTAGAGCCCATTGCTGGAGCCGGAGTCCCGCTCTGTTGGAGATCTTCCATCGATCTCACAGCAACCACCAGTGACGGCTGGCCATGGCTGAAGGGTTAAAAGTAATGAAACCCTAAAATGGACAACTAAAACATTTACCTTTTTCTTTTTAATAAATTTTCTGGAAATTTTTTTATCTTTTTCTCAAAAAAAAAAATAAATAAATAAATAAATGATTAGCTAGACGTTTTTAAATGGCATGGCAAAATCGACATTTCTCATTAAACTATAGTTAATTTTAATAGATGGCATTTGATACCACAATTTTAACATATGGCATCTGATACCACCCTTTTGAATAAAATTCTCTCGCAGAAAGCAATCTATTTTATTTTTGCCAAAAAATTATAAAAAAAATCAATGGTGAGCTAACATGATGTAAAAATTATTTTGGATATGATTATTATGAAAATTTAAAACTTATAAGACTGCATAAAATTTGTTCTGCATGGCAAAATTAATATTTCTCTAAATATTATTGATGGTAAGTTAAGTAAGGATCAGTATTTCTATCAAAAGAGAGAGAGAGAAAGAAAAAAAAAAGGCAAGTACTGTTTAATGTTATAAACATATAAAAGAAGTCCAAATGATTCAAGCATGTTTTCAGTGAAAAAAAAAAAAAAAAGATTTAAGCATGTTTGTTCTCCCGTTGTTTTCATTGCGTTCCTTTTCATTTACACCACTCTACCACAATTAATTAATCAATATATTGTCGAAAAAATTAAGGAATTTCCTTACCATATTGTGAGATTCCACATCGGTTGGAAAGGAGAATGAAGCATGCCTTAAAAGAGGATGTGTGTAACACCCCGTCCCAAAGTATAATGGAAATTTTCCAACTTTGACTGTTAACCGTTAACTTTGACTTTGACCGTTGACTAAAAGGGGTTAAAAGTTGACTTTTTGTTCTGGTTGGAATTCTAGGTTGATTGAGGTACCGTTACGAAGTACACGTTGGCACGAGTTCATAGACTAGTAGCACGTCGAAAACGGAGCTACGGTTTGAAAGTTATGAGCAAAACAAGTTAAGGTCCAAACTGTCCAAGGGTGTCGGAGTTGACTTTTTATTCATGCAAGTTATGGACCTGTAGAGTTTTTCAAATACTGTATTATTTTAATATTATTTTTAAACGTGTAACGATGTGCCACGTGTGACTTAATAAATGTGACCATGTGTCACCATGTTGAGATGTCACATGTCAACCGTGCTTAATATCATATTACTTTATTATTGTTATTTTATATAATAATATTATTTTTTTATATTATTTAATTATTTTATTTTATTTTATTTTCCTTTTTCTTTTTCTTTTTCTTTTTCTTTTCTTCTCCCCACGTGGGGAAAAAAGGGGGGGGGGGGGGGGGGGGGTGGGGGGACACTGGGGGAATTTCTTCTCCTTCTTCTTCTTCTTCTTCTTCTTTCTTCCTTCTTTCTTCTCTCCCACCGGCCGTCTCTCTCTCTCTCCCGTGTTCATCTTTCTCCAGCCACCACAAGCCACATGTGCCGGCCACCGTCCAAGACCACATGCTGGCGAGCTCACCAGCCAAATTTGGCTGCCGGCCGGCTGGCGACGCGCCCAGATCGGGCCGGTAAAGTCGACGGCGGCGGCTTGAAATTTTCCGGCGATTCCGCCGTATTCCGGCCAACCCAGTCCAAATTAAACCTCCTTTCCCCCTATTTTGGGTCTTTTGATCCCA